>NC_056739.1:813589749-813669483 GCF_019279795.1 Protopterus annectens
ATGTTTGTACCAGAGAGGAATTTCAACTTATCTAATACATTGACTGATCTGAAATACTACATAAGGAAATTCAATCTTAATGTTTTGCTTAAATCTGTCGAATGTGTAAGCAATCCTTTACACATTTCCAGCACTTATAATCCACTGGTCCACCCGTCATTACAAATGTTTGAGAAATGATATGAGACTGATTTAAGAAATTTGAGGAATGATATTAGTACCACTAATTTAAGTATTGATGAAACTGAGTGTTTGAATAATTTGAAGCATAACTCAGATGTCAGAATTATTAAACCAGATAAAGGGAGTGGGGCAGTCATAATGGACATTATGGAATATAATCGGAGAATGAAGGATGTGCTATTATGGAATGCTTATGAAAGAAGTTCCTTGAATGAATTGAATACTACTTACAGGAAGATTCGAAATGAGCTTAATCACCTATTCATTGATGGTTAAATTACCATCAATGAATTTAATGTTTTATCTGTACTTTTTCCAAAGACACCTTGTATTTTTGGACTACCCAAGATTCACAAATGTCTGTTTGACCCCCCCCCCCATGAGACTCATTGTGGATGGGCATGGATCTATAACTTATCCATTAGCAACATTTTTGTTTATTAGGCTGAAACCATTGTTGACTACTGAAAAGAACCTATGTAGAGATTCATATGATTTTTTAGAAAGAATTAACCAGTTGGAGTATGTTGAGTCAGGCATTTTTATAACTATGGATGTTAAAGATCTATATACCATGATGCAGCATGACCTTGGTCTGGAATGGTTTTGTGAGTTTTTATTAGACAAAGGTTTACACCGATCAAACATCAGTGTTTATGAACAACTTTTAGATTTGGTACTTAAGTACAATTTTATATTTTTGGATAATGAATATTTTCTTCAAACCAAGGGGGTTGCTATGGGCTCACCATGTGGGGGGCCTATACGCAAATATTGTTATGCTCCAATGGGAGAAAAAATATTTACTGAAATCAGTTTTTTATGATTATTGTAGAATGTACATCTGTTTTTTGGATAACATTTTTATTTTTTGGATAGGCCCTCGGGATAGGATAGCTGAGTTTGTGAATTATATAAATGGTTCCACACAATTCTTAAAATTCACATGTAAGTTTGATAATAAAGAAATTGCATACTTAGATGTTAAGTTGGTGAAGAATACTTCCATGCTGGTTTTTCAATCTGAAATTTTTCATAAGGAAGCATACTCCAATAGTTTTCTGCACATTGATAGTGCCCATCCTTACAAACAAACAGAAGAGGGTGGTTGTAAAGGGGCAACTGGTAAGAGTTGCCCACATGGTCACCACTTTTGATGCATTTGTCAGTGAATGTGAGTTGTTAAAGGAAATGTTTTTGAGGAGAGGTTACCGTTTTTGTCTTGTTAATGAAGTGTTCATTGAGGTTTTGAACAAGACAGAAAGAGGTAATTTTAAGGCCATCCTCAATCAGGATTCGGGTGATTACTTATTGATGACTGTAGTCAATGACGCTGAAATGAATGATATTAATCTATGTTCAGGTGATCATGATGTAGACAGAAGGCCCATAGGAGTAACATATTCAAGGTCAGCCTTTGTTATGGCCTATAATAGGTCAAGTAAGAAGATTACTGATATTTTGTATAAGAACTGGGTGATTATTTCATCATGCAACGATATCAAACAATGGATAGGAGAGAGACACTGTGTTATATACAAAAGGGGCAGGACTCTTAATAATGTCCTTGAATCCCAGACGAAGGGATCCATGATTGGCTACATGAGGAAATGTGAGGCTTGCACGTCATGTTCACACATCCTTGAGGGCCCATCTTGTGTGATAAATGGTGTTTCTATAAAGCTGAAAAGGAAGAGTTCGTGCCAAACAGAAAGGGTTGTGTATTGTGCTTTATGCATGGTCTGTCCCGCTTTTTATATCAGGAAAACCTGAAAGGAAATTAATATGCAGGATTTATGAACATCTGGGGAATATCAGATTAAGTAAAGACTGGCCAAACACTGTAAGGAATGTGAAGGACACAATTTAAAATTTATTATTATTGATGGAATTGATATAGATCCAAGGCGTGGCCCTTGGACCTTACAGTTAGAAAAGCAAGAAGCATTGTGGCAGATGAAAACAAATGCTACAAATTGGCCAGGAATTAATGATGCTCTGTCCTTAGCTAGCTTCCTTAAACTGAAGGCACTAAACAGATAAAGTAAGGATTTTTTAAGATATGTTATGTTTTGAATGAGTTTTAATGTCAATTAAGTATTGCTTCCACTGCATTGTCTTTTTGATTTTTTTGATATATCTTTAAATAACCCTTTGTGAGGTTTAAATGTGCCTGACTTTTTTATGAACATGTATGAGGTATACGAACACTTTATTGGTTCATAGGTTCATACTAGGCTATCTGCCCTAGGGCATTTATAAGCCTAGCCAGAATGTGTTTGGCTTTCGCCACCCATTTTAAATTTATTTTGCTATGCCCTTTTTAGAGGTTAGTATATTGTGCCTCTGTCTAACAGTGACACAGAAGTGATACCCGGGGTAAACCTACGATCTCCCATCCACTCATCAAGATTCCTCTTGAAGAGAGTCAATGAGGGACTCTGCCTAACCTGGACTGGGATTTTATTCCAGAGTGAAGGGAGCCTCTGGGTTATGAATCTGTCCCTCCAGCATGTCCTATTTATTTCAGTGCTGAGGTTCAAGTCTCTCGAGCGCGTAGCTCGATGGGATTTAGATTTTCTGAGGTGCAGCATGTCCATTAATTCCGGGTTGGACATGGCTTTATACGTCAGGCACAGATCTCCTCTGAACAGGCGGTATGCCACTGAGTACAGCTGGAGTTTCTTTAACCGGGCAGCATATGGCATCTGTTTGAGCCCTTTGATCCTCTTGGTGAGGTACTTTTGGGGTCTTTCCAGTTGCTGCAGGTGTCTGGTAAGGTACATCCCAAAAGGGGCATTGTACTCAATTATGGGCCTGATGAGGGATGAGTAAAAAGGCACGATGACCTCCCCTGATCTAGATGTGAATCTCTTCATGATTAGGTGGGCTATATAAAATGTTTTTCTAATCACTTTGGCCACGTGGTTTTCAAATGAGAGATTGCTATCAACTTGGGTCCCCAGGTCCCTAATTACTTCTTCTGTACTTAATGGATTACCACCTATGTGGTAATTTGTGGGCACTTTGTTTTTGCCGAAGGGGATGACTATACACTTTTTGGCATTTAGCTTGAGGCCATGGCTCTGGCACCAGTTGTCTGTTTCTATGAGGCCCTTTTGGAGGATGCTTGTGTCAGCTGGAGAGTCGATTATGGCACCCAGTTTGCAGTCATCTGCGAACTTGGTCAGCCACAGTCCTTCCGTGTTGGCCTGTACCTCCGAGAAATATATACCGAACAAGAGAGGTCCCAGGACTGAGCCTTGTGGGACACCACTTGTAACTGGTTTGGAGTCTGACATGGCTCCAGCAATTCTAACCATGTGGGTTCTGTCCTTGAGCCAGTTTGCAATCCATCTAGTGACATAGGGGTTTATATTTAAACTGGTGAGCTTATCTATAATGCCCAAGTGGGGTATTGTATCAAAGGCTTTTGCAAGGTCCAGGTAGGCTGTGTGGACCACCTTCCCCTTGTCAATGGCCTTGGTGACTGTTTCAAAGAAATCAACCAGGTTTAAGAGGCAGGATCTGCCCTTAACAAAGCCGAACTGGGTAGGATCCAGTGTCTGTAGGTCCCCAATATCTTTATTTATGAGGTCCATGATGATCCTTTCCATAGCTTTGCAGACCAAGCTAGTCAGGCTTATGGGGCGATAGTTTCTAGGATCCGTTGCGGCACCACCTTTATGGAGAGGGACTACTGTTGCTGTACGCCACTCTTTGGGCACATATCCTGTAGTAAGGCTGAGATTGAACAGTAGTTTTATGTTTGGGTTTAGCTCTTCTTGGAGTTCATGTAGGACGCAGCCATTGATGCTGTGTTTTTTGCTTTGGAGAGGGCGGCTCTTACCTGAGCATCTGAGATGTCAGGGGGGCAGCACTCTGCTGGGATAGATATTTGCCCTTTTGGTGGGGAGGGGGGGGGGGAGTTTGCTCTGATCCCGTCAGCTAGGATGTTGGCAATGTCTGAGGGTTCGGTGTATTTTTTGTCATTTTGGACTAATTCTGAGCATATCTGGGAATTACCACCCAGGTTCCTAACATAACTAAAGAAAGCCTTGTGATTATCCTTAGTGTCCTGTGCAATTTTTCTCTCGAAGCTGGCCTTAGATAATTTTATGAGTGCCCGTAGTTTTTTGCTAATACTGATCAGTGATGCCTTCCCTTTTTGGGATTTTATCATTTAGTAGCTTCCTCCTTCTATTGTATAGTTTGTTTATGGCTGGGGTCCACCAGACAAGACATCTGCCTTTGGAGGATTGGGTCTTGGTTTTATTTGGGATCGCATGATCCATGCATTCCTGAAGGTGTTCATAGAATGCGTTTATAAAGGATTCTGTGGTCTGGGCCGTATTTTCCACAGGCCCGGGGACTTTGAAGGATTCCACCTCGGTTTTGAGGAGTGTGAAATTTGCTTTAGAGAAGTTTTTCACTGTGGTTTTCTGGGCAGGGGGTGGGGTCGGGATGTGAATATCCAGTGAGATTAGTTTATGGTCTGATCTTACCAGTGAGGGATACACTTCTGGTCTGGAGCATAGAGTCCCCATGTTGGTGATGATCAGGTCCAGTATGTTTTCCCCTCTTGTGGGATATTAATATTGTGAGTCTGATATTAATTAAGGGGTGGATCTGTTGTTTTTAAATTCGATTGCTTTGATACTATCTGGTATCCTTGATAAAGTCTCTGAATAAGCAGAGACAAAAGCATTTGGAAATATTGTTTACCAGAGTTATTTATTTATTATTTTTATGTGAATAAAGTGTTATATTTATCAAGAACTTGCTGCCATTCTTTTGGACCTACTGCTGCTGTTGTTTGTATAAGTCCTAAATGGGTCATTATGGAATGGTCTTTCTTGGACTTAAGGAGAGCCTTGTGTAAAGGGCTTTTCCTTCTTGTGCTGATAGGTTGGCAGCTTCAGTGGTCCCTTACTGCTACATCAGGTACAGTATTGGAATGCCAAGGGGCTCTCTGTGCATGCTTAGCATCTTCTTACTTTGAGCTTTTAACACAAATTCCATTTGGTACCTGTTTGCAATTATGTCCAGGATGGGTGGATTCGCCCAACTACATTTAAAAGGATATCTATCTTCCATTGATGGTTTGTCTTTTTCTGTCTGCCAGCCATACAATAGGGTCAGAATACCTGTGCTAACGAGAACCAGTCTGCTACTGTTTTCAGCGAGATTGGCAACATATTTAGCTGTGGCATCTGAGGTTCTGACCTAGATCATTTAGTGGAGTTCTGTGCTTTACGCTATTCAGGTCTGCAGTCATTCATCATCATTAACTATCAATATGGATAAGCCACCCCCCCCCCCATCCTAACGAGCAGGCATTTCTCTATAATGGTATACAGAAGTCTACTTTTAACTCATTCCCAGATGGACAAGCTTGAATCATCTCAAATAATAGCCTCCAATGAGGATCCATCAGTATAAGTGACTCTTTTGATGCTGGCCGTAGGAGCTGGACAAGCACTTCTTTGGTACTGGTGTTTGCAGGCTGAGGGGGTCATGGGGCATACATTGACTCCTCAGGTCTGGAGCTACACTTCTAGTGAGGTGCATCTAACTGATTTCAGACAGATGTTATGAATGCATGATGAATGAAGGCTGCCAGTTTCTTGCATTTTAAATGTCCAAGCATGGCTTCTCTCCTAGCCCTAATCGTCTTGGACCTAAATTCTTTACAGATGCCACACAAGGCAATTTTGTGGTTCAGGCCTAAGCATAAACACACTTGTAATGCCTGTCATTAATCTGTTTCTTACCCGAGTACTTACCCTGCTTAAGTCTTAATCCCTAGACCTCAGAATGGGCATGCCTGGAAGCCAGCCAAACAGTCAACTGAAAACAAAAATTACAAAAATAAAGGATCTCTACAAAAAGGGTAAGAAAATCCCCTAGGGGTACTTATCTGCTGTTTCAGTCTTTGCCTCACCCACTGGATTGTAGCAAACATCTGTAAAATGCCATGTAAGAAACGGACAACTTCACATCTTCCTTTATACACTGATGCAGAGAAGTTTGGAGGCAGGGGTCATAAGTTTGGTGTTGGACGATGGGGAAAGTTTTCTGAAACTCTGGCTGGACATAAGACTTCACCTGCTGCAGGAGTCCCTGAAGTTATGACTGCATCACTAACTAATACGCAGAACGTTCTCAAACACTGTGCAATGAATAATACTAAGGTGAGCTTGTTTATGTAAGAGGAGAGGTCAAACCGGATACCATCTGAAAATAAAAGAAGGAAATAACTGTAAGGAAAAGCTTGTAGCAGCACCCTTTCTAAGAAGCAGTGGAAACAGAAGGGTCATAGAGCTGGATGTACTGAAGGACTGAGAAAATAGAGATGTCTAATGGAGCAGGTACCTATCAGAGGCGACCTCTGTGACCTCATTACTTGTAAACTGTGACCCATAGAGCCTAGCAGACTGTAGTAGCAAGTCATTCTTCAGCTAACATTTTAGTAGGCGAGTGTTGGCAATGTCCAAGAATTCAGCAAAAACAGGTATCCATGCTGAATGTCATAACTGCCTGGTTAGTCGGATAGCTAACAATGTATAGAGACAGACACTGGCTTTGCTTACACCATCTAAACAGCAAAATTCAGTTTTCTTCTGTTTTATAAAGTAGTATTTTGCGCAGCTCTAAAAAGAATGCTGCGTTGTAATTACTGTCATGCAACTATTAACTCTCTCTTAGGCTTTATTTGGAAATCATTATTGAAAATATTGAAAATATATTGTTTTTTTATTCAAACTTTTCTCCTTGGGGCCCCCCCCCCCAAGAAAAATGAGCCATAACCCAGATGTATATGTTTGCAATCAAATCATAAATGGATAAAATAATACATAAATAAAATCTTTCCTGTGTCACTTTAACTTTTACTTACAAAACAAGGAGCAATTTTAGGTCTCGACACAGATACCAGAATTTTATTAATCTTCTTTGAAGAACTGTCATTCTTTGCTTTGCCTGGCATCTGCACAACACCTGAACAGGTGACCTAACAGCAAAACTAAAAGACCAGAAGTTACATGGCCTGGCAGTGAGACCCCAGAGGGGTAATTAAACTGCAAACAGGGAGTTCACTGCAAACTGCCTGAACAACATGCCATAGAAAATCAGTAAGAAAACAACACTCCAGTGGCTGTGCCTTGAAACGCTGTATGGATGATTAGGTAATTTAATAAGCATTTTGTTCTGCTGACCAAACAAGACATAGAGGACAGACCTACAGATGCACATAAACAGACAGAACCAGAAATGTCAGTGTCTTTTACTCAAGTCACAGAACTGTCAGTGTATTTTAACAAAACCACAGTTCCACTGTGCCAGGCAAATATTATTGTGAAAATGAAAGAATGGATGTAAAACGTCAAACACATCAATCCAGACTAGTCCAGAATCTAACAAGACTTGTTTCAGTGCGGTGCAGTCATTACACACGAGTAACCGATCTTAGCAGTAATTACACGTCATGAAGTAATGTGCTAATTATACAATGATTCTAATTGGAATTGCACTAAGGTTAACATCAGATATCACCATGAGGCTAGGGTTTGTACACACAATTTCAATGTCCAGAGACATTAAGAGAATGGAATGGTAAGATACAACCCCTTTAATCCCCTGCTCCTGGGTAGTTCGAGCTGGCCTTTCAGAGACAAGACCCTCCCTTGCCAATGACTGTTAAAGCTTGTTCAAGAAACAGAAAAACATCTATGTGGGGAGTGTAGCTACAGAGGGGGAGGGGGCTGAGACATACTCTGTATGGCAACTGAAAGAAAATTCATTTTTCTATAGCAAAAGTATTATTTTTCTCTGTGTTGCAAATATGATTTCCTGACAGTTCAGACAACATTCTCTGCAGCATTCTCTTCAGATATATCATGACTGCTTTCTAGTTACACTTTACTGTTAAACCAGGAAGCATCCATCATGTCAAATGTCACTACAAAACAAATAACAATCGAGCTCTTGCATCACTAAAATATACAATCTTATGCTGAATACAACCACCTAAAAACATTTTTTTCACTATCCAATCAAAATGCATGCAAGAACAGACGAAGAGTCAGGCTTTTCAAAAAGGAGAAACACAAACATTTGACAACAGAACAATATATGTGTGTTTAAATTCTTAAGGCTTACCTTTCAGTTCAGGCTTCAGTATAAAATTAGATTTTTTTTCCCTTTCTGTGATGGCAGAGAATAAGCCTATGCCTATAATATTATCTCTGTGGGTTAATGCCTAAGGGCCGAGGGTGGAGCTCAGTCCGTGACAAGCACCGTCTGCAGCCCTGTGCAAGGAGCCCCTCCCCCCACCTGCTATTGATGGGGGCTGGCACTGAGGTTCCTGCCCAGGAAGGAGGAAGGAAGGCTGAGGATTACTGACATGACGATTGGGAGGAAATTGATGTAAAAGGGAAGAACTGTGTTTTGTGTACATGCATAGCGGGCAAGGTTTTGGCAGTTTATGTATGCCTATATGGGTGTCAGTGTGCATATACATGATAATGGGTGAGTGCAGGTCTATGGCAGTTCCATGTTGAAATGGAAGGAACTTTCTTTTTATTCCTGTTACTGTTCAGGCTGTCTAGGTACATGGGAAAATACAGTGGTTTAAAGCTGTAAAAATTGAATATAAAAGAGTTGCAATAATTTCACGATATGATTCCTTTTACCTGGCATTACAATTTGCAAGACTAGAAAAAATCATTCAGGTGTCCATCAGCAGCTGAGTGGCTGAGCCAGGAGTAACTAAAAGAGATGACAAGGCTGGAATAAAATATTCAGCTGCTCTTATATGACGCTTTGTCTCTGCTACAGTTAAAAATGCAGCAGTAATCTCTGGTCCCCTTTTAGTTCTTCCCCAGTTTACTGTGTCACTTAATAGCACAAGTGTTTCTCTACTTTGTCCATCTGTACAATTCTCAGCTGACCAAAATGTATTTTTTTGTATTTTGTAGTCACTGGTCATATGGTTTACAGGCTGATTTGACCAGCCACAGTGATCCCATGGCTCTCTCTTCACACTGCCAGCATTACAGCAGTGTTCCCTATTACTGGGTGGGGAGATTACATGAAAGTATACCAGTTAAGGTTCTGTTTTGCAAGGAACATTGGTCAGAGGGCCAGCAAACTCATCACACTGTGGTTAGAATGAAATGCTTACTTTGTAAGGCATAACCTGCTTGGGGGACACACATTCAGTGCAGTCAATGGAATTTCATATGCCCCTCACTTTGGGGACACATACATTCAGTGCAGTCAATGGAAGTTCATATGCTCCCCACTTTGGGGACATACACATTCAGTGTAGTCACTGGAAGTTCATATTCTCCCCACTTACTTTCTTCAGTGCTTCTTTGCTGCCACTCATTTTTATCTTCAGCAGGTCTGAAGTGAGATTCTCTCTGTCTGCTCTGACAGGTCCACATTCAACACATCAGTTTACATTCTCCTCCAAGGAAGGGAAACGTGTTTGTAGCTGCAAAATTTGGCCCTCCTAACCAGTTATCTGACTCTCAAATATGTTACACAATGGAACTAAGCTATTGTCAGTTAAAGTGAATACTCCATCCTTAAATTATCGGCTCACAAAAAAGGATCTGTTTCAATGCCACTGTCGGATAACTTATTAAACTGAACACACCCTGCTGTTAAACTGACCTTACCCTTGGGGCTCTTACACTTGCATTGTAGATTAGGGTCTCATGTTCAAACGACTGTGATGGCTGTATGAGGACTAGCACACTCAGCCAAGAAGCACAGTCTGAAAAATAAAAAAATCATCGCAGCTAGTAATGTAGTGTAGTTATATCTGTCTCCCAGAATTGTTCTGATTTGAAGACTATTTGAGGCCTGTGGGCCTGAAGTTTGAGATCCCTGTTGTAGATACATCCCTAACTAATCTATTACAGGTCACCAAAACTCTGTTACAGGGATATGAATAGAGCATCGCAGTAAGCATGACATAAATATATCAGTGAAAAACACAATAAAAAGCTATAGGTGCTTACTAACACCATACATAGTGGGACCTTTTGTCAAATAAAATGTGCCCATACTGACAAATATCCTCTCCTTCCCATCATGCATTGCACACCAGTCTCGCTCTAGTACTGATGTCACTGAAAAAAATGAGGATAATAGAGGAAAAAAGAGAGAGAGAATACAGGAGGTAAAAGGAGAGTGATGAAGGCCCTTCTTCTGTTGTTACAGTAACTACTCATAACTTAAATATCTGGAAAGAGGAGGCCCATCTTTAGTAGGACATACTTCCTACGTAATCCTTCTAGGTAACTGGCCTAATGGGAACAAACTCCCAACATAAATGGCCCCAAAAGAAGGATCTAGATTTGGAAATTATAACTAACTTATACTGCCTCTCATGTGTTTTTTGGAAACACCAAGTTGCTGTTGCTGCACAAATATAATTTTAGATAGTGTTATAGAAAATGATATACAGGTTGAGCCTTACCACACTTTTCATAGCAAAAAATGATACTGTTGACTAACCATCTGAAAATGATGTGCTTGTTAACGTTCTTACCCATCTAGAATTCAGTAAAAGACACTAAGATTATATATGACTACAATCTAATGGGGACATGTAGGTGTGATAGACCTGACATGTTGGAGTTCACTATGCATATGTCAAATGCAGGTAAGACTGTGGCCCTGTTTGGAATTTTACCCTCGCTCAGAATGCAGCCCAAATGCAAAGAGAAGATAAATGGCCGTAACAATTGGCTAAGTAGCTGGTATCATTCTAGTGGGATATAGTACATGCATGTGTCAGTTTGGGATGAGAAGATCAGCAGCCCAACTTGCTTCACCAAGGATGGCCTGTAACCTTTGGCCCATGGATTCCACATACTGGCCAAAGGACTTTCTGCTTCCATGGTGTAGAGCAGTGTGTTTATGTAGAATAAACAACTTGAACACATTCTGTGCCTCAGTGTCTCATTTGAATACACAAGACATGCGACATGGTATCAGAATAGGATCCGAAGTTGAAGTAGCTCGCAAACCATGAGGCACGCAGTTAGAAATGGAGTAATATATGGGAGCAAACTCGCAAACACATTAGCGGTTATTCGAAGGTACTTAAATTAATTTTAAATCATTTTCCGTCACCAAACATGTGGCATAGCATTCGAAGTGTTCAAAATCATTTCCGAGATATTCAAGATGTCCAAAATAGTGACATAATGATTAAAGTGTTTGAAATAGTCTCCCAAGTGTTTAAAATGTTAGAAAAGTCTATACCGTCTGAATTTTTCCCAGTGTATGACTTTTTTGAAGTAACTACAATTTTTCAGTGTTGGAAGTGTCCAGAGTGTTCGAGGTATTTGCAGTATTAAAATAAAGCATTTTCAGAGAGATTTTTGTGCACTTGAGTGTAATTAAAAGTAGCTGGTCTATATTTATGTTTAAAAGCAATTTGTTGTTTTGGCAGAGGGATTTTGCAGACCTAAACCACTGGAATTTGATAATAATATTGCAGAGAATTTGTGAGTGTTTAAGCAAGAATATGATATTTTCATACAGGCTGCATTTTTTTGATAAAGACACAAGTACAAAAGCATTTATACTTCTCAATTTAGCTGGCTCAGAGGCCATTGAGTGGGAACGTTCATTTGTGTATGCATCTGCTGTGTATGCAAGGGAGAGGGAGAACTGAAATATTGTGATACAGGCTGAAAGACAGGAAGATTTTCCACAAACACTTCAAGAAACAGCAAAATACACACATAATCCAAGTATAAAGCCAATTCTTTATTCACGATCTGGTACCTCGGCCTTTCGCCTTCAAAGGATCACAGAAACAGTGCATACTATCAAAGTATATATACACATCTTTCTGATAGTATAATTAATCTTAATTTACAAAAACAACTGCAATTAGTCAATTAAAGCAGTCACATTAATTTAAAGTAACATTCACAGTTAAACTAACACTAAGATTTGCAGTTAATTTTAAAGTGAATTTTAAAGTCAATTTTAAAGACAATTTTAAAGATGGAAATAGTCAATACAGAAATATATTTTATTCATAAATAGATAGCTGAATAAATCACTGCAAATAATTATTTATAATAGTAAAGACATTCATATTAATTTCAACACTTAAATGCTCAGTTCCAAATTTAATCCGCCAGGTTTTAAAGTGTTATATTTTAAAATCATTTTTGTTTCTAATTCAAGTAATTTTTGAATAAACATACCCCCACTTTCAAAACAAAAGGGCTTCCCCAAAATACAGAATTTTAAACTGTTAGTGCAACCACCATGATTATCAACAAAGTGTTTGGCCACAGGGTTGAATTCATTATTATTTCTTATATCCCTTAAATGTTCCAGGATACGAATTCGGACCATCCTTTTGGTCTTCCCTATGTACCATATATTGTTACATGAGCAACCTAATATATACACTACTCCAACTGACCTACAATTAAAGTAGAATCTAGGGGAGAACGGAATCCCATTAATTCTATTTAAATTAATGGCCTTTACACAGATGCTACAGTGACCACAAGGATGTGTACCTACCGGAAGATCTGATCTATCATCTCCTTTCAAAAAGTTATAATTTAATAGCTCTTTTAAATTTTTCCCCCTCTTAAAAGAGAAAGTTACATGTGAGTGTGAGTGTGTCCAATGAACGGACTTTGTGTCTAATTAACCTGTCTAACTTGGTTATTAATGATGACATGAGATTAGTGTTATTAAAAGGCAGTAAATTTGTGCCTACGTTTATTCCCTCACTTGGGGATTTATATATGGAGCTGAAAATGTTTGTTAGAAAGCTGTATTTAAACGTATACTTTCTGAATGATATTACTAACACTGTAAATAGTTCATCTGATGAGAATCATACTGAAGATGGTGATGACGATAATTTGTTAAACTTATCTGTATATGATTATGAAAATACTGATTGTTGCTCTGTAGATGAAAATATGTTTAGTATGGATGACAATGATGAAAATGTTGAAGGCTTTTACACAGGTTATGGAAAACTGCTGTTACCATATTTAGCCTCAAATAATAAATTTACACCAGACATTAAGGTTCCTGTTATTGCTATGTTTTTCAAGATTGTATTTAAAGAAATGACGTTATTAATGAAAAAGTTTCATAAGAGTCAGAAACAATATAATCTGAATAAAAGTGAATGGAATGCCTTAAAATACTTGATGAATATTAAAAAATAATTTATTTTCAAGTGTGCAGATAAAGGGGGCAACTGGGTTATTATAGATAAAACTTTTTATTGTGAAATGGTAAATGACTTGCTTTACAATGAGGTTGAATATAAATGTTTAGTTAGGAATCCTGTAACAGAATTTAACATTGAGTTACTAAATTTACTGGAAAGAGGGGAACGCCTGGGTTTTTTTTAGCCACAATGATGTGTGCAAATTATATGTTAAAAATCCACTGACACCTATTTTTTATGTCCTACCTAAGGTTCATAAATGTTTAGAAAACCCCCCAGGTAGGCAAATAGTGTCAGGAATAGGCTCTTTTTTAAGTAATGTTAATCTTTTTTTGGATTTCCATCTGAAAAAACAGCTAAATAAAGTGATGGCACATATCTCTAACACTCAAGAACTAATAAATGAACTTTCTCATGTTAAATGGTGCAATGATTATTACTGGGTGACAATTGATGTGAAATTCCTATATACTAACATCAATAAAAGGTGGGGGTTGGAAGCGGTCTTTGAGATGCTAGGTGATGGACCTAGAACTATGTTTCTGATTCAACTATTAGATTTTTGTCTTACTCACAATTATTTTTGCTTTAACAACAAATTTTTCCTGCAATTAAAGGGAACGGCTATGGGGGCTGCCTTTGCACCCTCATATGCCATTGTATATATGGGTTACTTTGAGAGACAATATATTTACCCAAGTTCCTTTTACAAAAAGAATGTCATTACTTATAAAAGCTACAGTGATGATCTCTTTTTGATTTGCAAGGGTGATATTTTGGAATTTTTTGAATTTTTTGAAACCTTAAATAAAAATAGTCATGGTTTGACCCTTTCCTTTGAATATAGTAGGGAAAAGATTCATTTCTTAGATATAACACTATATCACCATGAGGAAAATATTGGATATAGACCATTTAGAAAAGATACCTCGGTTAACATGTTCCTACATGCTGAGAGCATGCATCCTGGACACTTAGTGCGTTTGTTACCTTTAGGGGAATTTAAAAGGGTTTTTGATCACACAAGTGATGAAAATGAAAGGTATAGGGAATTAAACAAGGTTGAACTGAGGTTAATTAAGAGAGGCTATAATATAGATCATTTGACAATGAGCAAAAATAAAATATTGGGGATTAATGACTGTGAGTATCGAAAATCTAAAAAGAGTTTGGTTGATGTTGATTATGAAACATCTAAGAACATTACCAGTGGGATGGAGGAAGAAAAGTTATTTTATGTGACTACATTTTCCCCTCTATCTGATGAAATAGTAAAACTGATAAGGGAAATATTGGCATCTTATTAATGAAGATGAAAATATAGGTCATTTATTTCCTAAACATGTAACTTTCTCTTATAAGAGGGGGAAAATTTAAAAGAGCTATTAAATTATAACTTTTTGAAAGGAGATGATAGATCAGATCTTCCGGTAGGTACACATCCTTGTGGTCACTGTATCATCTGTGTAAAGGCCATCAATTTAAATAGAATTAATGGGATTCCGTTCTCCCCTAGATTCTACTTTAATTGTAGGTCAGTTGGAGTAGTGTATATATTAGGTTGCTCATGTAACAATATATGGTACATAGGGCAGACCAAAAGGATGGTCCGAATTCGTATCCTGGAACATTTAAGGGATATAAGAAATAATAATGAATTCAGCCCTGTGGCCAAACACTTTGTTGATAATCATAGTGGTTGCACTAACAGTTTAAAATTCTGTATTTTGAGGAAGCCCTTTTGTTTTGAAAGTGGGGGTATGTTTATTCAAAAATTACTTGAATTAGAAACAAAAATGATTTTAAAATATAACACTTTATAACCTGGCGGATTAAATTTGGAACTGAGCATTTAAGTGTTGAAATTAATATGAATGTCTTTACTATTATAAATAATTATTTTGCAGTGATTTATTCAGCTATCTATTTATGAATAAAATATATTTCTGTATTGACTATTTCCATCTTTAAAATTGTCTTTAAAATTGACTTTAAAATTCACTTTAAAATTAACTGCAAATCTTAGTGTTAGTTTAACTGTGAATGTTACTTTAAATTAATGTGACTGCTTTAATTGACTAATTGCAGTTGTTTTTGTAAATTAAGATTAATTATACTATCAGAAAGATGTGTATATATACTTTTCTGTGATCCTTTGAAGGCGAAAGGCCGAGGTACCAGATCGTGAATAAAGAACTGGCTTTATACTTGGATTATGTGTGTATTTTGAAAGACAGGAAGACCCTGAGTGCTTAAAACATAAATTTAGAGAAATGTGCAACCCTCAAATGAATATTACAATGGAAAGGCACAAAGTTTACACAAGAAATCAAAGGCCTGGTGAAACTGTTGCAGCATATATTACCAACTTAAGAAATAAAGCTAAAATATGTAGATTTGGTGACCTAAGAGATGAGTTGATAAAAGATCGTCTTGTATGTGGTTTTAATAATGATGCAGTGAGAAAGATTTTGGTTTGAGACAGTGAATTAGCATTGAGCAAAGCCATTGAGATTTCCCAAATACATGAGATTACGGAAAAGCATACAAATATGCTCACAAATGAGAAAAGCATGTTTGCAGTATCTGCTAGTGCGAATGTTGATCATGTGCAGAAAGTTAACATGAAAAAGAAATATAAACTGAAGAACAGTGCCACACCCATCCTCATTGTTAACTGTCGCAATTGTGGAGGCAGTCATGAACCCAAATGGGAAAAGTGTTTAGCTTTTGGTCAGCAATATCACAAATGTAAAAAGTGGAATAATTTCAAAAGGCTTTGCAAGTCTAAAGTGCCGCAAACTTATGTTAAAAGAGAGCATCCAAAGAAGCAAGTAGAGATAGAGACTGTAGCAATCTCTGAGTGCTGTGAGCAAACTTTCTATGCTGATAGTGTCTCAGTGATCAATGAAGCAGTTAATATAGTAGACTATCAGTTGTCAGCAGAGTGAAATATTTTGTACTGTATAAATTAATGGGAAACCTGTAGAGCCATATGAAAATGAAACAGAAGACTTTGAAGTCATGGAAGTCAGAAGTTTTTTGTCATCACGCTTTGATGAACTAAGAAATCACACAGCTTTAGACCCAGTTCTACAGAAGCTGAAAAACTTTATCAGTCAAGGATGGCTATCGATCCTAGGTCATCTGGGTCATAGTTAGGGCTTTAGCACAGTTCCTTTAGTGCCTAGGTCAGTAATAGATCCTATGTCATCTGTGTCACAGTTAGGGATTTATTGTGGCTCCTTCATTATTTAGGTCACTAATCGATCCTAGGTAATCTGAATCACAGTTAGGACTTTATCATGGCTCCTTCAGTGCCTAGGTCACTAATCAATCCTAGGTCATCTGGGTTACAGTTAGGGCTTTATTACAGCTCCTTCAATGCCCTAGATCAGTAATCGATCCCAGATCGTCTGGGTCACAATTAGGGCTTTATCATAGTTCCTTCATTGGCTAGGTCACTAACTGATCCTAGGTCATCTGGGTCACAGTTAGGGATTTATCATGTTCCCTTTCAGTGCCTATGTCAGTAATTGATCCTAGGTTATCAAGGTCACAGTTAGGGCTTTATCACAGCTCCTTCAGTCCCTAGGTCAGTAACTGAGCCTAGGTCATCTGGGTCACAGTTAGGGCTTTATCACGGCCCCTTTCAATGCCTAGGCCAGCAATCGATCCTGTGTCATCAAGGTCACAGCTAGGGCTTTATCACAGCTCCTTCAGTGCCTAGGAAAGTAATTGAACCAAGGTCATCTGGGGCAAAATTAGGGCTTTATTATTGCTCCTTCAGTGCTTAGGCCATTAATCAGTCCTAGGTCATCTAGGTAACAGACAGGGATTTATGGCAGCTCCTTTGGTGCCTATTTCACTAATTAATCCTAGGTCATCTGGGTCACAGTTAGAGATTTATCACAGCCCCTTTCAGTGCCAAGGTCAGTAGTTGATCCTAGATCATCAGGGTCGCAGTTAGGGCTTTATCACAGCTCCTTCAGTGCCTAGGGCAGTAATTGAGCCTAGGTCGTCCTGGTTACAGTTAGGGCTTTATCATGGCTCCTTCAGTGTTTAGGTTACTAATCGATCCTAGGTCATCTGGGTTGCAGTTAGGGCTTTATCACAGCTCCTTCAGTGCCTAGGTCAGTAATCGATCCTAGGTCATCTGGGTCATAGTTGGGGCTTTACCACAGCTCCTTCAGTGTCTAGATCACTAATTGATCCTAGGTCATCTGGGTCACAGTTAGGGCTTTATCATGGCCCCTTCAGTGCCTAGGTCAGTAATTGATCCTAGATCATCTGAGTCACAATTCGAGCTTTATCACGGCTCCTTCAGTGCCTAGGTCAGTAATCGATCCTAGGTCATCTGGGTCATAGTCAGGGCTTTATCTTATCTCCTTGAGTGCCTAGTTCACTAATAGATTCTTGGTAGTCTATGGCATAGATATAGTTAGGAAATAATGAGATTTGACTACACATTACGACATCTTCATCGCCTCATGTCAAAAAAGATAAGAATAAGTTTGCTTTGCTTATCTGAAACATGGCTTAAGCCTCATATCAATAACAATTAAATTCTCCCACCAGGCTATAACATTTACCTCTCAGGTAGATGCCAAAAAAAAGGTGGTGGTGTAGCTATTCTTCACTCTAACAGCCTAAACCTTTCACCTTTTTCTGCACCCATACCAGACTTCCACCCAGCTGAACTCATAATCACTAACTGCCACCTCAACCACAGAAAAAAATAGCTATTGCCTCTATCTACATCCCTCCAGGAAACAACTTGCCCATCCTAGAGAAAATCCTAGACTGGTTCTTCCACAACATTCCATATGAAACTCTCATCTCAGGCAATGTCAACCTAAACTGGTCCAAACTCACAACTGACTCCCCTCAAATCAACATAAATCTACATGGTTTCCATCAGCTGATAACTTCCCCCAACCGATTCCATAAAAACGTAACCTCTAGCTCTATAATTAACTGAATACTCACCAACTCCCCTAGTCACTATCACAACCCCACTACTCTACCAGACCAACTTAGTGACCACCTACCCACCTTTGTCCTTAGATTCACCTGCCAACCACCCAAACCACATCCTTATAGAGACTTTTGAAAACTCTCTAACTTCAATGTTACCCAGTTCAACTCTATTCTGTCTTCCACTGACTGGTCATTTCTTAAACATATCCCTCTAGATGAAGCAGTAAACAGTTTCAATACCATCTTCCTGAACACCCTGAACTCCCTTGCTCCCTCTAGAAAGATAAGAATAAAATCCAATTACGCTCATTGGCTTTCCAAAGACAGTAGGTCCCTTATGCTCCAACGAGATAAAGCCTGGAAAGCCTGGATCAAAACTAAAGAATTACCCCTCCTTCAGAACTATAGACATCTCAGAAATATTACAAAGAAACCGTCCAATGCTGATAAAAAGACTTCTTTAACACAGTTCAACTGAATAGTAAAACCATCCCACTTAAATTCTGGTCAACTATAAACAACATTCCTGTCCTGGCTGCCCCTCTAACCCCTCACCCTACCCAAGTACATCCCCCCTAGAAACAGCTACCCTACTGAACAAACACTTTATTGGTACTATTCAAGCACTCCTACCATCCAATGGTAACACTACAACCCAACTTGTCCTTGCCTACCCATCTAATAATAACCCTTTCACCTTTCATCCTGTTCCCACTTCCTATATCCGATCTCTACTTCTTAAGCTAAAACCTTGCTCCCCTTGCACTGATAATTTACCTCCTTCCTTCCTCAAACTGGCTGCTGACTCAATTGCATACCCAGTGTCTATACTAATCAATAGGTCCATTCAGGAATCCACTGTACCCACCCTTTGGAAATCCTTTTTCACTATACTCCTACATAAAGGTGGTTATTCTACTGACCCATCCAACTACCGTCCCATAGCCATCCTATCCCCCCTATCTAAAATTCTTGAAAAATTGATCCACTCACAACTACTAAAACACCTCCTCCAAAGCAATTTTCTCACACCCACCCAACATGGCTTTTGTCCCAACCGTATCACTACTACAGTCCTTCTATCCTTTACCCATACTGTAGCTGAGGCCCTAGATAATAACAAACTCATATCCTGTCTCTTCTTAGACCTTTCCAAACCATTTGATACTGTCTCCCACCCACTACTGTTATCTAAACTTGCCTGTCTCAATCTATCTTCCTCCTCCCTTTCCTGGTTCTCCAGTTACTTATCCTGTAGGCAACAGTCTGTTAAATGGCTCTCTTCTACTTCTCCATTCCTACCTGTCCCAACAGGAGTACCCTAAGGTTCCATCTTGGGTCCCTTCCTGTTCAATATCTTCACAAATGACCTCCATACATCATGAAAACAATCCTCCCTCATATAATATGCAGACTATTCAACTCTCATCTTTACCTCTGATAACATCTCTGAACTTCATACACTCACTCAACATACCTTTTCTTCTATCGAACAGTGGCTAACCAGTAACTTACTCATCCTTAACCCAAAAAAGACCAAACTCCTTCTATTTCTTCCCTGTTCTTTGACTCACCACAAATCCTCCTTTTCTATCACCTCCTCAAATGACACAATCATTACTCACACTAAATTGTTAGGAGTAATCATTGATGATGAACTCAAATTTAATATGCATCTTCGCCAATGTATAAAAAAGACAAACCAGAAACTAAGCTTACTTTATCATAACAAAACAATTTCTAACTCCAAACACTAGACTCGCCCTTGCTCAAGTTCTCCTCCTGCCCTCCCTTCTTTATGCTGCCCCTGTGTTTACCAACATTCAAACAATAACCTTAAACAAACTCCAACAAACTTATCATAAGCTAGCTAGATTCATCACAAACTCTCTATACAATACTCATTACTGCTTGCTCCTTACATCCCTCCACTGGCTTGAGTTCCCCCACCTACTGCTGCTATCACAACTTCCAATGCTACACTTCATTCTTTATAAACCTTCATCTTGTCCTGCACTCTCTTCCCTCATCTCTATCTACACACCTCCTCGTACTCTTCATACCTCAAATCAGCTACTACTACACACCTACCAACCACATAAAGCAGTAGGCAAACTCTTATATAAATACTCCATCGCCCAAATTTGGAACAAACTTCCTAGGGACATATGCTCTACCATTCTCCCATTCCACTTTAAAGAAAAATTAAAACTTCATCTACTTAACTCCAAAATCTGTCCCTGTCAGGACCCAACCTAAACCCTCCTGCCCCTCCTTTGAGTACACCTCTCGCTACCCCCCCCTCTCTACAAAGTTTTCCCCCTACTTGATGATACCTATTTCTACTTAATACTTAAATCTGATTGGAACTAACTATTTTTGCAAATATGTAAATAAATCATAACCCATATAACATAGGATAGACATAACTACAAGTGTTCAAATTTATTTCTTTTTACTTTTGTCTTTTAAATACTATTGTATAATTTCAATTGTTGAAAACTTGTTAATCACATGTTAACATACATGTTACCAGATTTGCTGTCTTCAAAATGTCTTTTTCAAAACTTTTATTCAATTCCTGCTCACGTTAAGGCAAATGTTATCATTTCTCTGTATGTATAATCTCTGTTTTTCTTGGAGCTTTTCTCCTCGGGTCTCCACTGAAAACAGGCCACAATGCCCAGCTGGACCAACCTGGCTAACAAATGTCAATAAATAAATAAAAATAAATAAATAAGTTTCCTCTTTTTTTGATTTACTAGAATAAAACCATATTGTCTAATTGACTGGAAAAGAATCCCTTTAGGAGGCAGTCTTAAAAGGGACAGAAATAATGCTGTCTTCACTGGGATGTTCCTATGCAAATGAGACTCTTAGAGTATCCAGGTCCCTTGGGCTGTCTACCCATTAAAATGTCCCTCTCTGACCCCATGTAGGAAATATCAGAGGTCACAATCATCTGAGAAGCCAGAGATTGAAAATGGTTCTCTGTCTGAGATCCATCCGCCAGGACAGATGAAAGTCTCATGCCCTAGAAATCTGAATGGGATAAAGAAGAGGCAGAATGCTGTGGTCACTGGACCTGTAGTATCTAGTGGGGGACCCACATATGTACTCTGTCATGAGCACAAAATGCTACGAACAGACCCAGTGCCTGGAAGTATGCTTCTGTTGGCACTTTTTTAGAAGACTGGATAACAGAGATGGTTTGTTTAGGAAGAGGAGCCTGTCCTAAGGGGAAAAAAAGCTTCTACCATGGATGTTGTATGGAGAACATCCAACAAACATAAACATATGCACCAGATGAAGATGAGTCTTTTGAAGGCTGACTGTAGCTCTGACAGAGGAGAACAGATAGAGCTGAGACTGCTCCTGCTGAGATGGTGTCCTGTGCTGGATCTGCAAGGAGCCAGTCATCCAGAAAGGGAATATCGTGGATCCCAGTACTCTGATATAACTTCCTACTACTACTACTACTAGAAACAAGCATGTGGTAAACATCCTGCTGCTAGATGAATCCAAATGGAAACACTCTGAATTGGTAATGACTGTCTCCTACCTGGATATGAAACAATCTCCTTA
Source organism: Protopterus annectens (assembly GCF_019279795.1). Taxonomy (NCBI): domain Eukaryota; kingdom Metazoa; phylum Chordata; order Ceratodontiformes; family Protopteridae; genus Protopterus; species Protopterus annectens. The sequence goes on from NC_056739.1 coordinate 813,611,738, forward strand.
ACTCTCTGATGACTTTTGTGGGGAGATAGACATCACAGATTCTAATGATCACATACAGTCTCCTTCAGACAGACATGGAAACATGGAATGCACTGTGATTATTTGAAAGGTCTCTCTGGTAGTACATACATTTAGGTTACTGAGATACAAAATGGGCTTTATATCCTTGGTTGTCTTATGCTTCTAAAGGAACCTGTCCCAATATCTTAGACATCAAGACTGGCCATAGTAGTTATTGGGCCCAAATGGACCATTTTGGTGGAACCCCTAAGCTGATCCCTCATCTACCATCCCACATCTAACCACAACCTGATGGCCCCTTGCTATAGAAGGAAGTAGTAGTCCACCAAAACTACAAAAGAATGACAGGACAAAAAAAACCATAAAGACGATAGAGTGGACTACTGATGATAAGAAAGAAATATGTATTATTACTGTTATGGAAAAAGCCCAGAATTTCCAGATAGAAGATACTCAAAAAGATTAAGAGAGAAATTACAGGAAAGAAAAATACTTGCACAAGAAAAACTGTCAAAAGCTTCAAGTGAAAATTTGTGTTCATGACAAACATTATTTAGACCAATAAACTTTGGGCTGTTTGGAAAAAGAAGCGACAGAGGAAGTGCAAAAGTATTAAGAACAAAATCTAGAGATTTTTTTAAAGATATAAAAAGAAACATGGACGTGGGAAGGAAAGAGAGATCAGATATGTGGAATATTTATGCAAAGGAGAAAGCCAAACTATTCAGCACCAAAGATATTTGAAGAGAAATACAGGCAAAGACACTCAGATGTGGAAAATTTCACAATGCAAAAAATAAGACCACAAAGAGGGAACACAGAACAGAAGATTAGTAAAGTAGAAGTTAAACAAATAGAAGCTGAAGTTATGGAATACCTGTGAAATGAAGGATTTAGTGTAGAAAGTCTAACACAGGTTATGTTACAGCATGATGGAACAATGAGTCCCCAAATTAAGAAGAAAGAAATGGCACGAGAGACATCTGAAGAAGAAATATGGACATGGGAAAGAAAGAGATTTAATATTGTGCAATGTAAAGCAAAATTAATCAGTATAAAAACCAGGACCAAAGATATTTGAAGAGAAATACAGGCAAATACATCTGGAAGTGGAAAATTTCACAATACAAAAAATAAGAAATCAAAGGGGGAAAGTACAAAAGAGGATCAGTAATGGAAAATTTAAAGAAATAGAAACTGAAGTTATGGCTTGCCTGTGAGGTCAAGGCTTTAGTGTAGAAAGTTCAGCTGGAGTTGCAAAGCAAGGGAAGGAGCAGGAAACAGTGACAACTCTGATGCAGTCAATACTGTGGAGTGATAGGCCAGTGAGTTCCCATATGGAAGAGCAATAGATGACTCAGGATACAGCTGAAGAGAATGTCACAGGAAGATGTTCCAGAACTTTCTGTATAATCCCCGCAGGAAATGAGGAACAAAGAATATGAGGAACAAAGATTATGCCCTCAGTTTAGAAGAAAATGATCTAAGGAAAGAACTGCTTTATTTAAAAGAAATGAATAGACATTAAGACTGATGAAAGAAATAGATTACAGAAAGTCAAAAAGACCCAAAATTTTAGAAGTCTGATAAAACAAACGAAGAAATTGATGAAGGATCGACAGTAAAACATGAACAAATGCAAACTAAACTCGGGAAGGAATATTTTAGAAGACTAAAATTAATACTGAAAACAGCCCTAACATCTAGAAACAAAGTCCAAGCTATAAACCAGTTTTCTCTACCTGTTCTAACTTACAGTTTTGGGGTGATTGACTGGCTCTATAAGGTATTGGATCAGTTGGACAGGGAATCAATAAAATGTTTCACATTATCAAATGATATATAAAAATCAGCAAGGTCTTTGACACTATATTTCAAAGGGTGAAGGACACTAAAATTAAACACTATGAGAGTCATGCACAAAATGGAGAAGAGGATTGGAAAATGGCTGTAAGACTAGAAGCAGTTGGGGGGTTAGAGCAGAAACTGTCAGAGAACAGTCAGTAAACAGTGGCATGCCAAATGGGTCAGTGTTAGGACCTGTCCTGTTTAGTATATCTCTGCTAGATAATTTACTGGGGTTTGGTGATTAATATTATCTTGTGCATTTATGATACAAAACTGATGTACTGACAGATGGTGAGTGCTGTTTCTTTTGCATTGTGACTATGTCTGTAGCTGTAATTTAATGTAAAAGAATTATAGTGTTATCTACTTTGGAGGAGAGGATCCCCATAGTAAACACAGACTCTTGATAGACCGAGCCTTGTAGCATTGTGGGATGCATAGGGAAGGAAGTGGATTTCACAGATGATGAGGTCATTTATCTGTTAAACAGGATATTGATTAATTATCCATTAGCAGTGCTGTGCAAGTTTCTGTTGACTATGCAGAGGAAGGGAAATCTAGCTACCTGAAAGGCATGCAATGCAGTTACTAAAACAATAAAGAGAATGGAACTGCTGCAGCACGATGACAGATTTATATATAGTGGGGTATGTACACATTAGAAAAAAGGGGTACCATTTGGATGCACTGCAATGTTTGGGATAAAATGGGAGAGGAGTATTTGAAGAGAAAAAATGGGAGCTGGGGCATGGATGGCAGTTCCAAGAGGCAGCTTATTAGACTTCAAATATACTGCTTCACTGAGATCCCTGAAGTATAAAGCTGCTTGGAGCAGAACACAGGAAGGCTGTACCAAGGGAAGGGAAAGCATAGATATGCATGGAAAAATGCAACTCCATGGACCAACTACCTTTCTGTGCTGACATCCTTGTACATCCGTGTGTACATAAGTAAATATAAGTACAGTTTATAGTTATTAGTTTGATTATGAATTACCCTAAAAGAACTGCTGCACATGCACGCTATGTAATGCAAGATAAACTGCTAAAGTTGCCATACCAGTCAGATAAGTGCTAAGAAAACATTCAAACAACATATTCAAAGTCAGCAAAGATATACACCACTCCTAAAGCATAAAATGTAAATATTAGAGAAAGTATCCACCCCTGAGATAAACAAGTCTCTAAAACTGTACAATATTCTTTTTTGTTTTTTGTTCTGAACATCAAACCATGTGGTTATAATTTCCAAACAACAGCAACGTCTTTCACAACGTCTTTGGGAAATTAATTAATAAAGCTGTTTTTCATTAACTTATTTTATAACTGATGTTGCACCAGACAACATGCATTTCTCCTGCTACTTTTAGCCATCAATAGATTAACCAATGTAAGCCTGGTGTAGATTCTTTGTTTCCTTCTTTTATAACCTTTTCTAATTCTTTCATTTCAGTTACTTTTTTCTGATTTACACTTTACCATTCCATTTATCTTACCTTCCCTTCTTTCCTAAAAAGGGTAAAACTTCTTTTCTTTTTCCTTTAAAAGTATTTCTGTCTGTTTAACATTGTCTTATTTTTTCTTTACTGTTCTCATGCAATTTATTGTATATTTCTCTTATTCTATTACTTCCTTTGGCCATCCTTTTCTCAAAATCATTCACAATGTTTTCATATTCCACTTATGCCTTTTTTCTTCTTCCAAAAATCATTTTTATATTTCTCTTTAAATACTACTCACCAGTTTGTCCAACTTTGATAAAATACTCTCCTTGTTTTATGTTCTTTCCATAATCTTCTACATTCCTCCTTCATTTATTTCTCTTTACATAATCTGCTGTTAACTATTTTATACTTTTCTCTTATTATTTCTTCATTATTATCTAACACAACCCCTTATTGCTCTGTGATCTGAAAAATCTACCCCTTCTACCCCACCTATCACTCCCTTCGTGTCACTTGAATACCTAAAGTACAGTTATATAAGCTGAACTTACCATAAGAGTAGATGTTTGAATGATCACTGCTGCACTAGCCTTAGCTACATGGGTTATATTCCACCAAGGATATAACAAGCGGCCAGCTTAGAAAGCTTCAGGGCACCTTCCACACACCCAAACTGTCAGGCAGCTCGAGCTGAGCTGACTAAAAAATACATTTGGGAACAAAGCCCTTCATAGCTTTCCTGCCAGCAGAGAGAGGGAGGCTAACCCCTGAAAGGGCAATGCTAGGAACAACAAAAAATAAATGTCCACACCCTAGCATAAAAACACACCAAAAAACAAGGGGGATGGAGGGAGGGAGTGGCTACTGTATCAGTAATCATTCTAACATCTACTGTTATGGTAAGTTTACTTACACAACTGTACTGTGCTGATCATTATTAATCACTGCCACTGTAGCCTTACCTATTTTGGTAGACTACCCTAATTTATTACATTTGGGAGGTGAAAGGAGAAGAGTCCGGGAGCCCTTTGAGTATGGTCCTAGCAAAGCTTTTTAAGGATCTAGAGAAGGAATCAAGCTTGTAGTTGTTTGTAAAATTATGTACGGAGAACCAAGTAGCAGTTTCTAGAATACTCACAGAATCCAACCCTTTCCAAAAAGATATAGATGAAGAAAAAGCCCTGGCAGAGTGGGCCTTCGCCCTGCCTGGAATACTTTTCTTATAGTGAGTATAACAAAAGGTAATAGCCTTAGACAACCATTTGGAAAAAAAATCTATTTTGATACAGGTTGTCCCTTCTTTTCATCTTCACAAGAAATGAACAATTCTAAAAATCTGAAAGATTTAGATCTGTCAAAATAGTACCTGAGCTGTCTGTGGACATCCAATATATGGAGTATCCTTTCTCCCTCATTTTTAGGTTCAGGAAAGAAATCAGGGAGATGGGATGGTTTGGCTTAAAGTAAACTCAGCTACCACTTTAGGCATAAAAAGGATTAGTTCTCAAAGAAACCCTGTCCTTATGGAAAATGAGGTTGGGTTTACTCATCATAACAGTTTGTAACTCAGATATCCTTCTTGTAGAGGTCAGAACAATCAGTAAAACTATTTTCCATGTTAAGAACCTCAAGTCCGACAGATTAGCTGGTTAGCTTCTCTAACACAAAATTAAGATCCCAAGGAAGGGCCACTAGTTTCCTTGGAGGCCTCTTATGAAAAACCCCATTCAAGAACATTTTGACATGAGACTGCATTGAAAGAGGAGGATCCAAGGGTAGACATGCTTGAAACAGCCAATAAATGAACCTTGATACAGGAATAAAAAGGTCATAGGATAGTAACTCACACAAGTATTGTAAAACCAGAAAACAACTAGCCCAGAATGTGTGCTGGTTATGTTGTTGGCACCAACAAAAAAAACTTCCATTTGTTAATACATGATTTTCCAATAGCAGGCTTTCTTGCCTCCATTAATACCTGCTGCATGTCCTCAGAAAACACGTGCCTAAAAGGAATTAAGGCCCTATCATCCAGGCAGTCAGGTGAAGATGATTGATGTCAGGGTGTATCACACACACCCCTGGTCTTGTGTGAGTAGATCTATTCTGTGAGGAAGCTTGTGGTAATTGGTTGCCTGGGCTAGAAGGAAGTCACCACAATGATCTTGGAGGATTCCTTATGAATCTTCAGAAGGTGGAAAAGCTTACAGGAATATTCATATCCAAAGAAAAGAAAAGGTATCTGTCTTAAAGGCCTTCTTGCATGGAGTCCTGGAACAGAATATTGCCAGTTGATTGTTTAGAGAGGAGGCAAAGAGATCTACTTAAGGCTCTCCTCACAGGTGCATCAAATACTGGAAGGCCCCCTGATCTAGTTTCCGTTTGTGAGGGTCTGCCCTGGTCCTGCTCAGCTTGCTGCCAGACAGTTTTGCTCTGACAGAATGTAGGATGCCTGTAGAGTGAGATTGTGCTGTCAAGCTATATCCAAGCTAACATGGGAGTACGACCTGGTTCCCCCTTACTTGACTGGGGTATTGACTTGAAGAGGTCCCAGAGCCCAAAGATGGTTCAGACAGTTGAGTGCCTTGATCAAGGTAAGCATCTGTTGATATGTATGTGCATCTGTCTTTGGTGTTCCACAGCCCCTGCTCTTTTATTCCTCCTGAAACTGCTCCCTAGGCAAAGTTCAAAGTGTCTATGGTGACTAACTGCTTTGGAGCAGTGTGGGAGAAGAGAAGACTTGGAATTTACCCCAAGACCACTAAGATCCAGCCACAAAAACCTCCTACAGGTCACAAGAGCCATTAACTCTGCTGGAGAAGCATTATTTTCCTACACTATAGCCAAACTCTGGAACTCCCTCCCATCCTCAATTACATCTGTAACTTCTTGCACCTACTTCAAATTCTTACTAAAATCACACTTAAAAACTTGCCAGATATGCCCTCGCAAGCCCCCCTCTAATACCATTCACTCCACCCACCCACTACCTCTCTCGGCCCCCTATCAACAACCTACTCTTAGCAAGCTTGGCTACTCATGTTCCAAGTTACCTACCACATAATACTAACTTCTTGTAGCAACAACTGATAATGGCTGTTATGTACCTCAAAAACAGATTGTATCAATTGTTCACTGATGAATCTCAACTACATTTGTAACCATGTTTTATATATGTCACCATATTTTAAAATTGTACTATGTTCTACAGCTGTTTTACATCTATGTTTTATTCTTGTCTTGCGTCCTTAGCTAGACTAATGTCTATATTTAAATGCTATGTTTTTTAAGTATATAATGTAAGTAATACTTAATGTGGAGCTTTTCTCCCTGGGCCTCCGCTGAAAACGGACCTGTGTCCAGTCGGACTCTCCCAGTCAACAAATGTAAATAAATAAATAATAAATAAATAAATAAATAAATAAATAAATAAATAAGGATATCTGTTGTCTCTACCAAAAGAATTTTCTTCTGACAACCTCCTGCACTGGGATTTAAAAAGATAAAGGGTATTGATGATTGGACTAAAGAGATTTCAGATACCACTGTATCTTTCTCATGTGGAGTCTTGCCAGATATCATGAGAATAATAGATGCCTTGAGACCCAAAGTCCTGATGTATTTCCCTTGTAGTGACCAAAATATGGGAGGAAAACCTTAGAAATAGATTTTAATGAATATCTATATTTCCTGTGGAAGAAAAGCTCTTTGAACTGATGTGTCTAGTTGACTTCCCAGGAACACAAACATTTGTGAAGGAGTCAAGAAAGACTTTTGAATGTTGTCTTGGAATCCCAGCTTATGTAAGAGATCTCTCACCCAACACAGAGATTCCTGACACATTGAAAAAGACTCTGCAAAGATAAGCAAATTGTCTAAATATGGAAAATGTGGATACCCTGTAGCCTGCAATGAGCTATTACTGGAGCTAGACACTCTATGAACACTCTATGCACAGTGGATAATCCAAAGGGTGAGGCAGAGAACTGATAATGTGATCCATACACACAAAACCTTAAGAAATGTCTGACGTCCGGATGTATAGGGATGTGATGATAAGCATCTGTTAAGTCTAGTGTTACCAGGAAACTTAAAAGAGGCAGAAGAGGTAACAGGTTGTGAAGTGACATAATTTTGAATTTCAGCACTATGACAAACAGGTTTAGGAAAGAAAGATTCAGAAATGGTCTCCAAGCATTTTCTTTCTTTGACACTAAGAACATCCTTGAACAAAACACTTCCCCATCTGGGAAGGAGGAACTAATTCTTTCACTCCCTGAGACGGTATCTGATGAAGAACACGTAGAAACAATATAGTCTGATCTGGAGGGGAAGGAAGATGAATGACCCCCCTGGAAAGGAGGAATTTCCTCCCACTGCCATATGCAACCTTGATGAATGATTTTTAGAACCCATTTGACTGAAATAATCTGTTGTCAAAGAGAAAAATGAAGATTAACACTTCCAAGAAGAAAAAGGGGAGCTAGGGTGGAAGGGAGTCATAAGGTCGCTTGAATAGTCATACAGATGTGTTGAATTGTTCTTGTTTTGGGGAGGTTCAAGACTTGTTTTTGGAATCATTTTGCCATTTCTTTTTAAAAGTCTGTTTACATGAATTTTGTTGAGACTATTTATTCTGTTTTTGCCAAAACTGGATGATGAGATAGAAAATCTATTGGACAAATTTGGAAAAGGAGGCCTGAACAATCTTTGAGAATGAAGGGATTAGCTTGCCCCTTTCATCACACTTTTTTATCACCTCTGCAGCAAAGGGGCCAAACACTAAATCTCTCTCCAAGGGAGAATTTAAAATTTCATTTTTACCATCATCTGGGAAGTTCTGAGAATGCAGCCATACAAACCTCCTCAAAACAGTACCAGTGGCCAGTGGCCATAGCCCTGGAAGATGTATCAACAGAGTCATACACACACTGCAAACAATGAGTAGTGGCCTGTGCAATAGAAACTAAGTTATTTAAAGCAGAATTTGCAGCCCAAGAAGAAACTGTATAGGATCATAGTATGATAGTATCATTGGAGGTTACTAGGCTAATGACCCTAGGACCCTTACAACCCTAGCCACGTTTTACCCTTATTTCCATGATCAGCATCTATCACTCCTGTCCAAGAGGGCCATAGGTGGAACTGCTGGGGTGAATTAACAGTTACCCATCCAATTGTCCAGATTGCGTTTGAAGAAGGCCCAATGAGGTACTCTGCATGTCATGAAGCAGGAGTCTGTTCTAAATGTGTGGTAACCTCTGGGAGACAAATCTGGCCCTTCAGCAGGTTCTATTAATGTCACATACCAGGTTAAGGCCATTAGAGTGAATAACCCATGTACCATATGACTTACAGATATGCAACACTTCCAATAAAGCAGGGTCAAAGATTGCCTTATATGCAAGGCAAGGATCACCTCTGAGTAGTCGGTATGAAACAGAATAAAGTGACAGTGATTTCAGAAAATCCTCATAGGACAGGTGCTGAAGACCTTGAATTTTCCTTGTGAGGAACCTTTGTGATCTATACAATTGCTGCAGGTGCTTGGAAAAGTACATACCAAAAGGAGCATTGTACTCAATTATTGGCCTGATGAGAGAAGAGTACAGGGAAGTTATTACTTACTTATGAGATGAACAATATAGAATGCCCTTCTTGCCAATGTGGAGACATGGTGATCAAAGGTAAGGTTGCTGTCAACCAGTGTGTCCAGGTCTGTCACCACTGAGTGCATACTTAAGGTGTTATCGATGTAGTAGTTAGCAGGAACATCACTCTTACTGAAAGGGATAATAATACATTTTTTCCATTGAGTTTAAGGCTATGACTTTGGCACCAGTCCTTTGTTTGTGTAAGACCCTCTTGTCGGATGTTGATATAATTTGGAGATTCTATGACAGTTCCCAGTTTGCAGTTATCAGCAAACTTTGTCAGCCACAGACCTTTAGTTTTAAGTTGCAGTTCTGAGAAATAGATTCCAAACAGTAGAGGTCCCAGGACTGATCCCTGTGGAACACCACTGGTTACAGGTCTGCTGTTTGAGGTGGATTCCTCTATTTTGACTATATGGGTTTTATCAGTGAGCCAGTTAGTGATCCATCTAATGATATTCAGGTTGATACCTAGCTGGGTGAGTTTGTCAAATATGCCTGAATGGGGGATAGTGTCAAAGGCCTTGGCTACGTCTAGGTAGGCTGTATGCACAGATTTCCCTTCATCAAGGAATGACCCTCTGCAGCTAAAATATACCTCATACTTTCACAATTTGATAGAACAAACATTAACATATGAGGCTGACAATTCAAAATTCTGGAAATCAGCGTTGTAGAAATATACACTTTTTCCATACCTATCAATAATTTTCCCATCCTTATCAGAAAGAGTAGGATTGGAATTAACTAAGTGCTTAGCAGCAGTGAGATCAACTAAAAGTATAGCTACTGAGTCAGGTTTGGGAATAGTATAAACAAATTTAAAAGTCTGAAAAAATGTAAATGTCTGAGGAACTTTATACATCCTGTCTGACTTTTTAAGGGCAGCTGGCTGACTATAAGGAAAATTGCAGTCAGTGACACACACATCCTCAAAAGCAGACAGAACAGGAGGAATGGGTGTAGGTACTGGAAAATGCTTCTTTAATAAGAAAACACTGGCACATTCTAGCAGAAGTCTCAGAGAAACAGACCCCACCCCCATACAAGGAGAATCAGAAAATGAGTTCTCCTCTGAGTCTGGATCAAAAATCTGAGGAAAAAATGCATCTTCCTGTTCATATTCAGAATCTTGAATCTCTTCAGGAAAAGAAGAATCTCTCTTTCTTTTACCAGAAACTAAAATAAATAAAGAACTGGGATTTTTTTTAGCACTCCTCGGCTCTTCTTTTGTTACTATACAAGAAGGATCAATAGCCTGAATTAAACCCTGATCCAGACCCAGTAAACTACTCCTATACAAAGAAATTTGAAGAGGTACATGCTTGGTTTCCTATTTATTTGTGATTGGAAAAATAGGACCAACCATGTTACTAATGGCAGCACCTGCTTCCCCAGGGATGGGCACAGCATTATGACACAACAGGAGAACCTTCCCTGTTCCCTCTCCCAGAACCGACAAGTGTGGCTCTCCCTTGCCCACTGATGGGATTCCAGGAGCTGCAGAGGACATGGCTAACTCTTGGTCCATAGTAGCTGTAGGTGCTGCACCAGAGGGATCCAGGGTAAAAGATGATTGGCCTGAAGTATGATAAATGGCCACACACAAGCTGACTGTCGATCCACAAAAGCCTCAGAGGAGTGTGCTCTTTGGTGACAGTAAAGCTCTGGAGGGCCTTGCTCCCAAACTTGTCTTTTAGTCAGCTCAGCTGCAGCTGCCTGATAGTTTGGGTGTGTAGAAGGTGCCCGGAAGCTTTGGAAGCTGCCCAGCTGTTATATCCTTGGCAGGATATAACCCATATAGCTAAGGCTACTGCAGTAGTGATCAGAATATGATGAACATCATAATCAGTTTCTGTTAAAAAATTCTCCGTTGTATGTTCACTCTCTACTTTTTGCTATTTTCAAGTATCCACATTGCATCACTTCTTTATCAGCTTTACGTCTTGCAGTACGTTTTTCTTTTCTCTTCTTACCTTACAATGAAAGTCTCTATGCATTACTATTGGCATACTTACTATCACATATTTTTTAATTGTTCATACATTTTTCTGACGTGTTTGTATACACATATATTACTATTACCCTCAACAATTTCATTTTTTCTCAAGTCATATATCACCACCCTCTCTTGTATCACAATAGTTACAGCTAAAATTTTTACTTCATCTTCTCTTACCAATACCCTTAACCCAGAACATGTTTCATATGCTCCTGACTATGTAGGGCCTGATTCCAAAAGACAAGCTGTCAGGGTAAGTGACAACTTACACTGAGAGCAGGTCTTCTGGAATCTGGGCCCTGGGGTAAGCCTTTTTACATATAGGCCTTACAGCAAAGTACATCATGTATACCTATTGCAGCTCCTTTGAAATATGGCCCATAATCATTATCCCCATACAGCTTCAGTTTATCTCTCTTTTTCTTGTTTAACAAGTCATATATCCATCAAACATAATATATCCATCACTTTATTTATTTTTGTGTTTTTCAACAACCATTAATCCCTTTACTTCATTTCTTATCCTGTTCACATTTATTCCCAAAGTACCTAAATCATTCATTTCCCTTTTTTGCATCTTTTTTCCTCCTATTCTTATTTTTCTTTCTCCTTCTCACACTCTCACCAATAGATTTAACTTTTTGTGCTCTTGCTCTTTCCCTATTTCTGAGTCACCATCTTTCTCTTCATCACTTGCCAACCATTCATAGTTATGATAGTTATGTTCTGCTTGTATCTGAAGCTCTTCTAACATAAATTCTTCCCTTGCTCTTTTTCTTCACATTTTTTTTTATATTTATTTCACTTTCATCCTGACTTACATCAGCCATTTCACTTTCTTCCTGAACACTGTCTTCTATTTATTGTCTCCTCCTTTTCAAGTTTCTTTTTAATGTACCCTTTCATTTTCTAGCGCCAGACATTCAAACCAAAAATGGCTAGAGACTCATTATATTTCCTGAAAAATGGTCTCCAGTTTCTAACAGTATGGCCGTGCTCCTTACATTGTCCACTCTTCTTTTTGTGGATTTCTCCACATCTTTTTGTTGATTACTGAGCCCGATGTTTTTCATCCCCACAAGAGAAGCAAACCTTCAGTTTGGCCCCAGCACATAAGAGTAGCTCTTTTCCCATTCATTCATTCCCCATTATTTGAAATATGCTGTAATATTTCATCATGCATATCCAAAGAAAAACCCACTTTCTATCCACCTGACCCCATATATCTGTTATCATGCATTTTCTTTATCATATATTGTTAGAAAAAAGATTTAGGTTCAAATTTCTCCATTTCTGAAGTTCTAAATTGCCCATTTAGTTTTCTTTTTAACCACAGCCCAAAATTTTGAAGAATAAAGTCTTTCCAAGGTGATATGTTACTTCTTTTTTTCTATTTCATTCTGCACCTGGAAAAGCTTCAAAAGTAACTTCACAAAAGTTCCCAACCTCAGCTGTGTCAGCGTTATTATAGATCTTCATGTAAACATTAATGTCAGTGTAAAATTGTCAATAATGTCATACCTGTCAATAGTAGCACTGGTTTTATTCTTACAACCTGTCTTTTTTTCTGAAGCTGCTGCCCTTCTTTTACTGTCAAAAGCTCCAATTCACATCATAACCTACTTCTTGTTCCTTGACTTACAACACCTGCATATGTTTTGTTTCTTTACTTCTTTTCTGTCATCCATGGTACCTGGTTGCAGAGGCATATTCTTATAACTCATTACTCCATCAGCTGAACATGCTGATGTACTTTCAGCCTCTGTTATCTGCTTTTCTATCATATTACAGATTCATTATTTGGTCCTGTAACACTTCATTCATCACAGCACTTCAGCTCACCTCCTCTCCTTCATTTGCTTCTCCTTTCTTCATTAAAATTTCCAGTACCTCTGTATTCAAACCTTTACTCTCCAACTCTATAACTAGGATTACATCTTTCTCTGATTCTCTCCAAAATTTCTCCAGTAGCAATGTTTACTCCTTCCTCCATCTTGGAATTAGCCATACACTAGCAACACCTTCACCGAGGATGATGCTACAGTATGAACAGAAAACAATGATAGAGTTTAACAATTGGCTTAGCTTGTGATGTCATTCTAGGAGGATCCAATATCTGTCAGTATGGGAGGGCATGGTTAACAATCTATCAGTATGGGAGGGCATGGTTAACAATCTATCAGTATGGGAGGGCATGGTTAACAATCTATCAGTATGGGAGGGCATGGTTAACAATCTATCAGTATGGGAGGGCATGGTTAACAATCTATCAGTATGGGAGGGCATGGTTAACAATCTATCAGTATGGGAGGGCATGGTTAACAATCTATCAGTATGGGAGGGCATGGTTAACAATCTATCAGTATGGGAGGGCATGGTTAACAATCTATCAGTATGGGAGGGCATGGTTAACAATCTATCAGTATGGGAGGGCATGGTTAACAATCTATCAGTATGGGAGGGCATGGTTAACAATCTATCAGTATGGGAGGGCATGGTTAACAATCTATCAGTATGGGAGGGCATGGTTAACAATCTGTCAGTATGGGAGGGCATGGTTAACAATCTGTCAGTATGGGAGGGCATGGTTAACAATCTATCAGTATGGGAGGGCATGGTTAACAATCTATCAGTATGGGAGGGCATGGTTAATCTATCAGTATGGGAGGGCATGGTTAACAATCTATCAGTATGGGAGGGCATGGTTAACAATCTATCAGTATGGGAGGGCATGGTTAACAATCTGTCAGTATGGGAGGGCATGGTTAACAATCTAACAGTATGGGAGGGCATGGTTAACAATCTGTCAGTATGGGAGGGCATGGTTAACAATCTATCAGTATGGGAGGGCATGGTTAACAATCTGTCAGTATGGGAGGGCATGGTTAACAATCTATCAGTATGGGAGGGCATGGTTAACAATCTGTCAGTATGGGAGGGCATGGTTAACAATCTATCAGTATGGGAGGGCATGGTTAACAATCTATCAGTATGGGAGGGCATGGTTAACAATCTATCAGTATGGGAGGGCATGGTTAACAATCTGTCAGTATGGGAGGGCATGGTTAACAATCTATCAGTATGGGAGGGCATGGTTAACAATCTGTCAGTATGGGAGGGCATGGTTAACAATCTATCAGTATGGGAGGGCATGTTTAACAATCTGTCAGTATGGGAGGGCATGGTTAACAATCTATCAGTATGGGAGGGCATGGTTAACAATCTATCAGTATGGGAGGGCATGGTTAACAATCTATCAGTATGGGAGGGCATGGTTAACAGACCACATTGCTTTGCCACGGCGACATGATTATCCTTTCAAGGATAGTATGCACCTGTCCACCCTGGCCTTTCAGATATTGGCTAAAACTTTATCCACCCCCTTAGAGCCATTTTTAGACAGTGACAAAATGACAAAACAACCAACATAAAAAATATATGAAAGCAACTTTAAGGTGCTGTTGCTCAATGCTAGGAGCCTAAACAAGAAACTCCACACTCTACAAGTTCTCCCCATTCTGGAGAATGTAGACATCTGCACTGTTACTAATACTTTAAAGCTGCAAAAATAATCTCTGGCAGTGCAAGGTTACAGTGCTTTTCATACATTTAGACCAACAACAACACAGACAGAAGCTAAAGGTGAAGGTGCCTGGATTTACATTAGTAACAAATACAACTCCAGGTTAGTTAAACAGGATGATGCCCCAGAGTTTATTCACATCCAGGTATCCATAGACAAGGTTCCTTACCATATCCTGGCCAACTACAGGTCACCCTCTATAATCAACAATGCTCACAACTTGTACCAGGACTTACTGGAGGTAAGAAGCAAACCAAGATCTAGCAGCAAAATCAAACCCCACTGGTGGAATACTAGCCTTAACAGGGTATATAACAAAAGAAAAAAGTCATGGCCAAAATCAGAAAGAGCAACCCCCAGAGACACAAGGGCCCTCTGATTCAATTAAACAAGAAATTAAGAGGTCTAATGAGGTCCAACAAGGCTAATGATGAGGTCAGAATAGCTTCTCAGGCTAAGTACAACCACAAACCCTTCTTCAGCTATGTCAGGAACCTTATAGGTAGCACACAGTAGTGTGTAGAAGTGGTGGTAAATGGCATAACCGTCACTGACCAGTGTGATGCAAATCGTGTAGTTGATAAATTTAGCTCTAACGTCACCCCCCCCCCACTCCCTCCACTCCCTCCACTACCTCCTGTTAAATCCTTTCTAGCATATCCATCAGCTATCAACAGGGAGCAGGTCCTGGTGGTGCTTGCTAAGGCCAGAATCACTGCTTCAGTGGACCCCAACAATATCCCCAATTGCCTCCTAAAGATCTTCAAACATGACCTGTGTGGAACACTATTGGCATTGTTCAACTACAGCATCAAAACAAGTTACATACCCGCTTTTTTTGTTCAGTTTTGAGAAATGCAGGCAGTGCAATGAAAAAAAATGAGGAGGGGAGGAGATGGAGGGGTGGAAGGGTCTGGTTAAGAGAACATGACAAAAGAAAAATCAGTGTGCTTTTTCCCATGCTTGCATAGGGAAATGACTGGGTAAAAACCCTAGACGTTATCTAGTAACAAGTTTATTACAAAGCATGTAAATGAAAAAAAAAATATTGGATATTGTAAGGCTTTTTTTCTGATAAACAAGGTACCCTTAGCAGTTTTGTGTCTGGTTTGCATGTCACTAGAAGACAATTTGATAAAGAGAAATGGCTTGGAGAAAGTGTTTACTGAAATAATTCAAGTGTTTTCTCAACTGGGAGGGTTATAAAGAAATACAAAATCAAATAGCACTTATTAATAGTACAGGCTGTACCATGCATCTTAGCAGAACTAACCTTTCTTTTTGGTTAACTTTAGCCTGTCTGTGTAGCTATCAACTTAGAGCTTATGTTCTTATTAGGAAGCAAAAACTTCAGTATTTGAAGATGTACATAGTTTTGTGTGTTATTGTTAAGTTCATAGGTTTTAGGAGGGTTTTTTAGGGGGTTGTTTTTTTCCATTTGACGGCTTTCAAAGAACTAAAAGTTATGTAAGATGTAACATAGGCGCAAATGGATATGACATGAAACAATTGTATAAAAGATCAACCTGCCGAATAGTATATACATGTAATGTAAAAGTTGGAACTAGACATTTAGCAAAAGAGCAGTTATATATAAAAGGTGATAATAATAATTATATAAGGGGGGAGTTTGGCATAATGGTTAAGGTGTTTATCTTACAGACACAAGGTGCAGGGTTTGATTCTGACTTGGGGCAATTGGCTAGGCTTAAAATGGCCCACAAGGGCAGTTAGCCCAGTACTAAATTATGAACCTATGAACCTACTATGAACCTATGAACTATAAGAAAATGATGCTTTCTGTAATGTCTTTCAATCTAAATGTTCTTACAAATGTAAGAAAGAGTAGTGAACTATATTAAAATGTAGAGTACAAATAGCTATACTACAGGAGTCACACATGGAAAGAACTGAACATGTAAATTTGATAAAGAAAGGTTTTCAGGATGATTATTCAGTGGAATACCTGGGCAAAGGAAATTATATTAATTGCAAGAGGAGCTCCCATAGTGATAAAAGAGGGAAAAAAAGACAATAAGGGAAGATACATAGTACTAAGAGGCTACTGGCAAGGGAGGAGGATTATGTAAAAAAATTTAGTGCTATAAGTGCTCACACCAAACCAAGATGAAATTTGCTTATATGTGAGCTAATGAGTATTATATTTGAAAACAATTATATATTTTTTGAAGGAGAATATTTTCAGCAGCTTAAGGAAGTGGCTATGGGCGCAGCTTGCGCCCCCTTATATGCAAACCTAGTCCTGTTGGGCTGGGAATACAAGTATGTTTTCCAAAATGAGTTGTTTCTCACTAATGTCACTTACTATGGCAGATTTTTGGATGATATTTTTATTTTATGGAAAGGAAGTAAAGAAAAAATAATAGAATTTGTTCAGTATTTAAATTCAACCACAGATTATTTGAAGTTTACACATCAGATTGATGAACAGGAAATTAATTTTTTAGATACCAAGATTATTAAAGATCACAACGGTTTTATCTCCAAAATCTACCGTAAAAACACATTTTGTAATAATTACTTGCATTACACCAGCCATCACCCTATTTATCAGAAGAAAAGTATCATAAAGGGCCAAGCCATAAGAATTGCTAGGATGACAACTGTGAGAGATGATGTTATAACAGAATTTGGAAATTTGAGGGACATGTTTCTAGAAAGAGGGTACCCAAATGACTTTATTGAGCCTATACTTATGGATGTTCTAGATAAATGGGGTAACATATATGTACCTTTATTGGGCACTAGTGGGGATAATATTCAACAAAAACCTACAGAGGCTATATTACAGTCTGTGCCCAATTTTCAGCAAGCATGTGTAGTGCAGTATAATCCTTTATATTCCCAGATCAAAGGAATTTTGACAAGAAATTGGAACATTTTTAAAACCAATACTGATGTTTTTCATACTTTGGGTGATAAACCCATTTTCTCCACGAAGGTGGGGTTCAACCTGAAGTCTTTATTAGAGACAGGTAGTAGTTGTAGTACTAAGCATGATAAAAGATGTGGAAGTAGACCATGTGGGAGGTGTTCCTATTGTTCATATATATTGCAAGAGTCTTCTATTTCCCTTGACAATAAAAACAAAAGTCATGTTTTCTTAAAAAGTGGTAGTTGTTGTTCCAATAAGTTAGTTTATATAGCAATCTGCAGCACCTGTTCTTCCTTCTATGTAGGTAAAACAGAGAGAATGTTCAAAACTAGAATATATGAGCATCTCTATGATATCAGAAATAAAAAAGATACTAATGCTTTATATAAGCATAGCATTATATGTGATGGTTAACTATGCTTTAAGTTTGGTATACTTGAATTTGTAACTGTTGAAACAAGGGGTGGGGATTGGCAAAATGCATTATACAAGAAAGAGTTATTGTGGCAGTTAAGACTAGCTGCTGATTATTCACCTGGGCTCAATGAGCATATTACTATAATGCCAATTCTCAAAGAGAAGGCAAATCAAATCTAGTAATGTTTATAATGTTTGCTACAACTAAGTGTTTTTGTGTCAGTACTTTTGTACTAATTTTGTACTCTTTTAAGGTTATGTTATGTGGACATGGTTATTTATGATGAAATTATCTATTTTATTGAAATTATTTCTTGTTTGTATACTTTAGTATGTCCTCTTCCCATAAATGGAATTGGTTGGTTCAGAACCAATGGCAGACCAGCAACTTGTATTTAAATGTAAAGTTCATAATGGCAGTTTGTTCTGAAGAAGTCATACTTATTGATGAAAGCGCTTAACCTGTTTGTTTTATTATTTTTTATATTAAATCAAGATTGTGGACTCGCAACGCTGTGCTCTTTTATTTTTCTAAGGGAGGAGGATTACACTGGCTTGCATTTACATCCCCCTAAAACTGCTATAATGGAGGTTAAGAAAATTCTGGGAGAAATAATCAGCTTTCAGCAAGAAATAATACATATTGGTGGAGACTGGCATTTGGTTTGCAACAGTGAAGACGTGTCTGGGGGCCTAGAAGGGAAAATATAACAAAGGAGGGTATATTTTTGAAGAAATTTATGAAAATGTTAGGTATGGAAGATGTGAATTCAGTTCTAGGAATTCAGAGTGAATTTACATATTACTCATCGAGATACAAAAACTGGGCTAGGCTAGATAGATTTTATATCTCACAGGAATATGCACATTTAATTGAAGGTCTTGAAGCACACTCAATAACTATTTCAGATCATGCACCAATAATAACTAAAATAAAAACACAAGTTAATGAAATAAAATGAGACACTGGTGCTTTCCCACCTATCGGTTGAAAAGAGAGGAATTTAAGGAATAGGTTGAGGAATTAATTCAGGAGCTACTAGAGAAGAAAAAACTATCTTCTGAAAACATAGCTAAGGTGTGGGATAAAATCAAAGTGGAGTTTAAAACTAGGTTGAAAATAAAAGAAAGGGAGATATGGTTAAACATTAACAAGAATTATGCAGAGGGACTGACAAATGTTAAAGTATTGCAAAATAGGGGGAATCTCTCAGAACAAGAAAAGGAGCAACTGCAGAATGCTAAACAGAAAGTAAGGGATTACCTCGGTAATGTGCATGAGTTTAGAAAGATTGCTGTTACTTAACTGTTTTTTGATAATAATTCTAGAGCACAAAAACGTTTAGCACAACTCAGCAACAGAAAGTGGAAAGGGCAGTCACCAAGCTTAGGGAGCCTATAACAAGGAAGATAACAAGAGACCTTGTAGAAGTACTAAAAATATTTTGGAAATTTTATGAAAATTTGCATAAAGCAGAGAAATATGGAAATCAAGAAAAGGTACAAATGGAAATGTTTATGGAAGAATTAAATATGCCAAAGTCAGAGGTAAATGAAGCTCAATTACTAACAGTTAGAATAGGAAGGGATGAGATAAAAATGGCTATGTATAACCAATCTGCAGGAATGTTTCCAGGAATAGATGGTATTCCTGTGGAAGTTAGGAAGTTAGGAGGGGGAAAAATGATAAAGATCTGGAAGGCTTTGTTTGACAGTATTTTAATAGGAGGAGAAGTATCAGCATCCTGGAAGAAGGTGCTGGTAACGGTAATACCTAAGGAGGATAAAGATCCATCGCATCCAGCTTCATATAGGCCCATTTCAATACTAAACCTTGATTATAAAGTTTTTATGTCTATAATGGCTAAAAGAATGGCAAAAGTGATACCAAAATTGATAGATATGGATCAATGTGGTTTTGTGGAGGGGAGGCAAACATTTGACAATATTAACAGAACTTTGATGATCCAGAGGGAAACAGAATGTAAGAAAGTACCACTTTTATTGGTGGGTCTTGATACAGAGAAAGCATTTGACAGAGTAGACTGGGACTTCATGAGCAGGGCAATGGATGCATTTGCTTTCCCTGATACAATTAGAAGGTTGATTAGAAGAATATATGAGAGATCGGAGGAGAAAAAGTGGGTGGGGTCCTCTCTGATAATTTCTGCTTGAGTAGAGGAACCAGGCAGGTTTGTCCGCTTTCCCCTTTGTTGTTTGCATTATATTTAGAACCACTGGCAAAGAAAATAAGGGACTCAGAAATTCAAGGATATAATGGTATAGTAGTCAGGAAAAGCTGGCTCTATTTTCAGATGATATTGTTTTATACATGACAAAACCAGAAAGGACATTACAGTGTTGTAGAACATTTTAAGACAGTTTCAAATTGGTCCAACAATATCCATATTTATGAGGACATAATAAAATGAAGTATTTAGGAGTATGGATTAGAAATGACTCTGTGGTGGCAGCCTAGGATATGTGGGAAGAGACTAAACAGAAGATAATACAAAAATTGAGAAACTGGAAGTTTTGTTATATGGATATGGATACTAAGATACAAGCCATTAAAATGTTTTAGTCCCTTTAGTCTTATACACAGGTCAGGCATACTTTTATCAACCAGTGAAGAAGTTGTGGATAGCAATTAAAAAAGAGTTGAAGGATTTTATCTGAGAAGGGAAGACAGCAAGGGTCAAGTGGAATAAGCTGATTCTACCAAACAGAACAAGGCGGACTAGGATTACCTAATATGAGGGGGGTATTTTAGAGCAACACACGTAAGGCTGTTATACATAGCACAAGCAGAAAACTATAATTCAAAGTGGAAAGGAATGATGCTGGCACAGGAAAGAAGCTCAAGAAATATGGAGAGATTGGGATTTTGGATGCAGACTCTTAAGGAGAACAACCAAAATCATGCAGAGTATTATATTCATAAAGTAGCAGGGAGTATTCTAAGAACCAAACCAGCACGAGAATGGAGAAAAGAGATGTTGCCACTAGGGATGACTGTGGTCAGGGATATGGGTAATCGGCAAGAGGGGGCTGGAATTTATTGGAGACAACTGGCAAAGGAACCAATGTAATGGGAGCAAATAACTAGAAAGGGAAGAAAGGTAATAGAATGGGAAGAGGCCAAGAATTTATGAGGACTGCAGGTTAGAGATTGCCTTCCCTATCAAGGATTGATATCGGAGTATAGGCAAAGAGAAAGACATAGGAGGATCCTAAATGAAAGACCAGCACTGGAAGAGTTTTTAATAGAATCTAGAACAGAAGCTGCCATTAAAAAGGAATAATTATTAAAGCATATAAAATATTGCATGATAATTATAAGAATCAATCAGAGGAGCTTAGAAAGGATAGGGAAGAGAGACTGGATAAGCAATTCACAAAGAGACAACGGGGGGATATATGTATATCTCACAAATATGCAACAAAGTCTAGAAGATTTAGGATCTTTGGCTGGAAGTGTTTACACAGGTATTTTATACCCCAAGTAGACTCCAAAGAATTTTTCCTCAGGTGTATAGCAAATGTTGGAGGTATGACGGGGAAGAAAGGTAGCTGGGAACATATTTTTCAGCAGTGCAATGAGCTAGCAGACTTCAGGGATTCCCTGTAGACTGCTCTGTTGGAGATACTGGGTGAACAGATTGGACTGACTGGGTAGATAATTTCTGAGTTATGCTACAGAATCACATTTGCCTAGACATAGTAAAGCCTTGCTGAGTCTAATTATGGTGGCTGCCAAAAAAGCAATTAATAGAAAATGGAAATCAAAGTCTAGACCAACTTTACTAGAAGGTGGTGAAGATAGTAACAGAGTTAAAACAACTGGAATTGGGATCTTTAGAAAAGGGAAAAAGCAAACTAGATAGGAAAAAATGGGACTTGTGGGAACAATATATGCAGAGCAGAAGTGAGGTTTAAGAGGCAGGATTTGAATGAGCCATATAATGCTTAACTGACAATGACTGGATAGTATATAAGTGATGTATAATGTTTACAACTACAGTTGTTTCAATGGTGTCTGTGATGTAAACTGCAATTAAAGTGGTATCATTTTATATGTTTTCATTTATATAAATGTAAGATTACCTTTGTCATATGTGAAAATTTAATAAAGATGTTTGGAGAAAAAAAAAACAAGTTACGTACTGAGTGCATGGCCACTATGGTCATTCCTCTCCACAAAGATGGATATCATCCAGCTCCAGGAACTACAATTTGACAAGTCTAATATGTAAAGCCATGAAAAGGATGACCATAGAAATGACCAAGGACACTGGCACCATACAGACAATGGACCCATCCCAGTTTGGCTTTGTCAAGGGAAGGTCTCACCTACTCAACCTGGTAGACTTCTTTGAGAGGGTCACCAAGGCTATAGATGAGGGCAAAATGGTGCAAACTGACTAACTCAAGCTGGCCAATGTGTCTGATACAATACTCTTAGAATTTGACATAAATCTCTTCAAACCTCATTGGATTGCTGGCTGGCTTGCAAACAGGACCCAAGAAGTAAGGTCTGGTGAGATCACGTCCACCAGAGCAGTCACCAGTGGAGTACCCCAGGGCTCTGTGATGGGCCTGTTCCTATTTGGCATGTAATTCTCAGAAGTCAAGGCTAATGTCAAAGGTCTCTGGCTAACCAATGTTGCAGATGAATGTAAAATGGGGAGCTGTCATAGATTCCCCCACCTCAAACATCCTACAAGAGGATCTGATACAAACAAATGGTTGGTGCCGGAGCCACAGATTAAAACTCAAAGTGAAGATATGCATTATAGTGCCCTTTGTGAAATCAACCATCCAAGCTAATTAGTCCATTGATAAATTAAAACTAAGAACTGACCTGGTAATTAGAGATTTGGGAAGACTGGTTGATGGTAATTTGGCCTTTGACCAACATGCAGCCAAGATAGTAAGAAAATCATTCTGTGTCACCCAACTCACAAGCAAAGTTATGGTATCCAGGCCCAAGGAATTCATAGTACCACTCTGCTCAACCCTCATCAGACCCAATGCTGAATATAATGCATCATTTGGCTTGTACCTAACCAGGCACCTACAACAGTTGGAACTCCATCAAAGATTTTCACCAAGAGAAGGTATGAATACCCAGTCCTACACAGATCACTTTAAAGTCCAATTTCTTTACTTAGTCTCCCACAGGTTACTGAGACATGATCTTTGCATGGCATATAAGGCATCCTCAGATCCAGCTCTGACGGACCTCCTGCACATCTGCAAAACAAACAGTACCAGGAACACTAGCACTAAGGACCTGAACTTTGCCTGTGACATAAATAAAACATGCTGGAGAGAGTGATATATGTCTTAAAGGATCCCTACACTATGAAACACGCTCCTCATCCATGTGAAGCAGAGTTCATCCCTGACCCTTTTCAAGCAAAATGTTGATCATTGGATTGGAAATCATAAATTCAACCCTGGTCTGACCCCCATATCTCTGATGGACAGAGGCGTACTGTAAGTTATCTAATCCCAGAGTAACATACCCCCACATAACCCTTGGCTGCCTCTTTACTAACATATCTTGTTTAATGAAAGAGGAGGTGATGAAAAATTAAAGATGGAATTATTAGAATATAAATGTCAGGTTATGTTGAATACTTCCATGCCACCTGGGTTGAATGATTTTATTTTTCTAAGACCTATTTTGAGACAAAGGGCATACATTATCTAGTTACTTTTAAGGGTACACAACAATAGCAAATATTATAACAGTATGGTTTTTATATACTTAATATTGCACTTGTGGGTTGGGGATGTATTTGATTGTACATGTTATTTTAAGATTAAAGTGTTTTAAATTAGCAAATTGAATGATTGAATAATTAATGTGTGTATATGAATGGTGTCTGTGGATTTGCTACCACTCACTCTGAAGAAGCCATGGAATGATGGTGAAAGCGCTTAGTGTGTGGAACAGTGATTAAAATGTTTCGGAAGTACTTTGTTGGTCGTGGTGTTCTTTTCGTTTTATTAGTTCTATATCCATTGGGTATTTGTTTGGTACTCAAGGACAAGTCTGGGTTGGGTTACATGGGTAGGCTTATAAAGACCCTGGTTACCAATAGCTTAGTACAAATCTACATAGTAATACAAAAGTATCGTTCACTGGTGCCCTGGCCAAATTCCCACAAGTCACAATGAATACCACATAGGGTTTCCCATGAAAAGCAGCCACTGGCCTAGTGGGCTTAACCCAGTCAGCAAAGTATAAATAAATAATTATATACATATATCTCTCTATCTCTGTGTGCATGCGTATATATATATATATATATATATATATATTTTTTTTTTTTAATATATATAAACACGCACACACAAACACACACACACACACACACACACACACACACATATATATATATATATATATATATATATATATATATATATATATATATATATATATGGGACTACTTTCTTTGATCAAAATACCATTATTTCAAACAAAGAAAGTACAACCTTACTTTTGCAAAAGTGCACTTCAATGAAAGTACACTTTTGTGAATTCCGGTTCAGTGAACTGGCAATTAAAATAAAAAAATAACAATTTAAACTGCGTTTTGCAGGGGGGCAAGCCCCCCTGCACCCCCCCACAACCTGCTACATTAAATATCCTAACTCCAAGATCGCACTACAGTGGGGAAACAGGTATATTCCCTTATCCCCACTGCAGTGCTCTGTTTTATTTAGATTTCCGGTTCGCTGAACCGCAATTCGCAAAAGTGCACTTACATTGAAATGCACTTTCGTGAAAGTAAGGTTGTACTTTCTTTGTTCGAAATAATGTATTTCGATCAAAGAAAGTAGATCCATATATATATATATATATATATATATGTATATATATATATATATATATATATAAATATTTATATTTATATACACACGCATATATGGACCCCTATCAGATAATCGAAATTTCACTAGCGGCAGTTGACCAACATGGGGAAATGTGCCCTTTTCCTCACTGTAGTGTGATCTTGGAGTTGGTATATTTAGTAGGGGGGTGCACCCCCCACCTTGGTGGGTTTGACATACTGCAGTGTGTTTATTGGTTCTCATGTCTCAGTACAATGGCACTGTTCTTCTCATGTCTCAGTACAATGGCACGACTCTTCCATTCTTCCATGTCTCAGTATAATGACACCACTCTTCCATGTCTCAGTATAATGACACCGCTCTTCCATTCTTCCATGTCTCAGTATAATGACATCACTCTTCCATGTCTCAGTATAATGACACCACTCTTCCATGTCTCAGTATAATGACACCACTCTTCCATGTCTCAGTATAATGACACCGCTCTTCCATTCTTCCATGTCTCAATATAATGACTTCACTCTTCCATGTCTCAGTATAATGACACTGCTCTTCTCATGTCTCAGTACAATGACAGCACTCTTCCATATCTCGGTATAATGATACTGCTCTTCTCATGTCTCAGTACAATGACACCACTCCTCTCATGCCTCATTACAATGACACTGCTCTTCACCAGTTCTGGTGTGGTCAGTGGCTGGTGAGCAGCTGGTATGATTAGCAGTAGAACAAGAGGGCTATGTGGCATTGGGACAATCATATGGTTAAATAAACCAGGGACAAGAAAAAGGACACAGAATAAGGACGATTATCAGGATCCTAATTATTATACAAAGAATATACTCATAAGGCGAGTGTTTATGCTAATACATTACCTCTCTATAAAGAGTTTTAACTAATAGTTATGAAAGCATACATGTGCATTGCTATTAGTTAAGTGAAGTGGGGGATACTTGCATCTTTTTGAGTCTTTTCCATCAAGTCCGTTCCCTAGGAATTTGGTTTATTCTATCTGCCAGAGCATTTTAGTGTCTAGACAGAAAGATGACCTTGAATATTTTTTTTACTTGAATCGCATTGTGTGTAATCTTATAGCTTCCATGCAAAGAAGGTTGCACTTCTCTTTCACAGCAGCATACTGTAGGTAAAATGTCATCTGGTAATGGATATATTTTATGGCTGATAATATCCAATATAAATATTGCACAATAACTATAGGAATCAATCAGAAGAGGCCATAAAAGATTGGGAAGAGAGACTGGATATGCAGTTCACAAAGAAACAATGGGAGGACATATGTATGGCTTCCAAATATGCAACAAAATCTAAATAATTTAGGATTTTTGCCTGGAAGTGTTTACATATATACTTTTATACCCCAAGCATACTCCAAAGAATTTTTCCTCAGGTAGATGGCAAATGTGCATATGTATTGGCAATTGATTTTTTTGCATTCAGCTGCATTACCTATTTCTGTCTCAATAATTTCTGTTATATTCAGTAGTCAGGTTTATTCAGGTGCATTGCCTTTTTTTTTCAAAGTCTCTGTACAATGCTTAAATTGTTATACTGCTATTTGAGGTTTTTATCAAATTGTATGTATTGTATATATCTCTGTGGAGCTTTTCTCCTGGGCCTCCATTGAAAATGGGTATGTTTTGGTGTTGGAGGTGTGATGTGGAAGAAAGAGGTAACTGGTATGCTTTGGGAGTGTAATGAGTTGGCAGACTTTAAAAATTCCCTTCAGAGTGCTTTGTCAGGGCTATCGGGTGAGTAAATGAGTGTAATTGATGAATGATTTATGAGCTGGGATATAGAATCTGAATTGTCTAGACTAGACAGTAAAGCCTAGTTTAATTCTGGTAGCTACCAAAAAAGCAATTACTAGAAATGGAAATCAAAATCTAAATCAACTATACTTGAAGTAGTGAATATTGTAACATAGGTAAAAGAACAGGTAGTGGAATTTTTAGGAATGGGTAGGAGTAAATTACATAGAAGAAAAATAGAAATTATGGCAGCAATACATGCAGACAATGTTTTGAAGAAGGAATGTGGTTTAAGAGATTTCGGGAACTAAATAATTTATGTAATGTTGCTTAGATTATAGGACATATAACAATATATAACAATATATTTGATGTATATAATTTGTAAATATTTACTTGATATTATGGTTTGATTACTTTTATATAAATGTAAGTTTGCATATTTCAGTAAAGGTATTTAAAAGGATGTTTAGCTAGCAAATCCAAAATTCTTCTATTCTCACCCTCTAAGAACTACTCCTTCAACAAAAGTGACTTCAAAATCCTCAGCCAAACAAACACACCTATAGAAGTCATCCATTCCACTAAACTTCTCAGCATAATTATTGATGAACAACTAAAGTTCGATATACATGTACAACAAAACATAAAAAAACCCCACCAAAATCTAGGTATGTTGTATAGGAACAACCACTTTCTCTCTAACACAACAAGGCACACTCTGGCCTCTACTTTTCTCCTTCCTTCCTTACTATATGGTGCACCTCTCCTAACCAACCTGTCTTCCTCTACTACCTCTAAACTAGAAAGCTGCTACAATAAAATCGCTAAATTTGCCTCCAAAGCCAAAAACTCCACTCATCACTGCCTCCTCCTACAATCCCTGAACTGGCTAGAACTACCAAATCACTTAGATTACCTACAACTCTCCATAGCACACTCACTCATATTTTATCCTACTAAATGCCCCACTCTAACTAATATCCTTCCACCTTATATTCCCAACAGAGCCCTTAGATCTGAACATCAGAATGTAATTGCTATCCACAGACCTAAACATCCTGCTGGCCAGCTGCTCCTCTCCTATGCCCTTGGAACAAATGGAACTCCCTCCCTTCCCCACTAAGAACCACCCCAAACACTGAAAATTTCAAGGCCCTACTTTTCAAACACATGTCTACTAAACGGAAATGCCCCTGCCTCCTTCCTACTTAATCTGGGACCACTTCTAGTATAAGAGTCTCCTCATTCTGACACATTTACCCTATCCTCCTCCTATAGACATATTCCTACAACTATATCTATCTCTCCCTGCAATCTCCTGCAGCTTTATCCCTCTACTTAACTACTTCTACTACTTCTACCCTTAGAGCTAGATTTGCTCACCAAAACTGGTAAATACTACCTAATCCTTCTACTCCTACAGCTATACTTGCTCAACAAAACTTGTAAATACTACACAATCCTTCTACTCCCATAACTATACCTGCTCAACAAAACATGTAAATATTGTAAATATTGAGCACTAATTTCTATCTCTAATACTTTCACTCAAAGTGCTACCACTATTTTTCCTTCCTTCAACCTTAACTATCTTTTAGGAATCTCTAAGAAATACTACTATACTATGCAAATGTAATAACAATAACTTAATGTAAAAAAAAAAACTAAATTTATTCAATTTCAATATGAATTGTACTCTCATACTGTCCTGTATTCCTTGAAATTGTATTTCTGCAAACTGTTTAATGCTTTCTAAATTCTTGATTGTGTTGAAATCCTGTATGTAATATTTTTTATGGATTTTCCGAGCTTTTCTCCCCGGGCCTCCACAGAAAATGGGTCATGTTGACACAGTGGACTTCCCCGGTAATCAAACTGGAATAAATAAATAAATAACTAAATAAATGTTTAGGCAAAACAAAAGTAAAATAACTACATGAATGGGTTCAAAGCCTAGTTTTGGAGACCACAGGGTGCTATATGTCTAGGACCTGGCAAACAATGAACACTCCCAGGCTGGGCCTTGCATACATTGAACGCCTCCTCCAGGATGGGTCTGGCACACAATGAACATCCCCAGGCTGGCAGTAGCATACAATGACCCCCCCCCCGCCCTCAGCTATCATTGGCACACACTGAACACCCCCCAGGCTGGCAATGGCACACACTCAACACTACCAGGTAGGCACTGGGACATAGTAAGTACATAGGCTGACACATACTGAATGCTCCAAAGTAGAATAAACCAAGCAATGCTGATACTGAACAAGTGTTTAATAAAACAAAGTTTCAGGTCAAACAAACCCTTCATCAGTGAATGCTCCCACATAGGACCTGGTACACACAACGCCCCCAGCCTGGCACAGGTTCAGTATTGTAAGTTGTAACCCTGTGACCTTGTATTTACCCCTAACAATAGTGATGACCAGAGACCCCAGACTAATAAGCTACATCCATTTAGAGCTTTATAAAGAAAGTAGAACTTTAGTATCAGGCTACTAAGATAGCAGAAAATGTACAGTGTTTCCAAGGGACTGACAACAGCTGAGTTTTCATGAGCATCCTGCAGAAAAACATTACATTCCCACTTCGTGCCTGCGTTTATCCAGGAGAGGCCAAATGTTGTATATCACTTCAACTAAATTACAGACTACAGTCATTCCCACAATTATGCAATAGCATCAGGCCTCTCAGCAGCCCCTATTTTGGAGGAACGTTCCTATTTTCGGGTCTGATTTACCCCCAGATATGATGTACCGGCTTTTGGAAGTATATCCCTATTTTTAGGCTTGATGTACTTATTCACAGAATTTGCTGAATACCCCTCATCACATGTGATTTTTGAAGTTATCTGATACATAGAAAGCCGCATTACATGAGCAATATACTAATGCATCAATAATTTAAAGAAAGAGGTCACACATCTTATGCCTCCCTTTTTTAGAAGCAAAAATAAATGACCTTGTGTGGTAGAATTTTGCAAAACTGTTCATGAAAGTATACAGATTTTACACTTTTCTGATATGTTTCCATCATTTTGTGACCTACTGTTTTTTAAACATGTTTCTGAGTACTATCACACTTTCCTACTGAAAGCGGGAAGAGTTATGTGCTATTTTGGATTCAAATGTTATTTAAATTAGATGTCCAGATTTTTGGCTGGGTGTGGCTACATTTCAAGGGCCTTTGTTTGTACATTTTTTTCAGTGTCTGTGGGTTGAGCAGTATGAACAGAATGTAGAGAACAGCAAACTAAGAAACAAAATAAAGGAGCAGAACAGGGGGAAAGACGATTGGGGCAAGTACCAAAAAAAGAAAGGAAAGGAAATCAGCTAGTACCTCACACAAGTGTGCTGCCTATTTTATTCCTTTCTGACTCGCTGGTATGAATAGAACCCAAGTCTGTAAATTAAAAGGGGTCAGGAACTAGTGCTAACTCACTGGAACCACTACAACAGAACCCCCCAGATTTAGTGTCAACTTCCAGCTTGTAGTGGGTAGTGAAAGTTTAGGTAAACAATCATGGCCTTACAGAGATCTGAAGTAGAAAACTCTCCTGAAGAATGCCAAACCAGCAACAGCAACAGGCAGCCACAGCAGAATGAGCTCCAATTTGACCTAAAACTGCAGCCATTCCAGAATACAACTTTATAAGCCAGCTAACTGTTGTTTGGCTAATCACAAGCACACCAGCCTTTTCTGAATAAAAGGAGCAAAAAGCTGATCAGATTTTCTAAGGGTTTAGCTCTAGGAATGTAGGCATTTAATAGCTATGAGTGATCCATAATATCCTGTCTCCCAAGTTTCAAAGTTGAGGCTAGAAGGAGGGTAAATAATCTTTTGACTCAGAAAAACGGACCTACATCCTTAAGTGTTATCATGTAATCTTCATATCTACTGTTGCAGTGACTTCCTATGAGTTCCTAATACAGGAATATTTTCTCTGTGAAAAAAGGTAAAAACCTTTGTGGAGACTGATCCCCTTAGTCGTCACTGACTACCAAGTCAGTATACTGGTCAGCTCAGAACTCACTGAAGTTGTGAAACTCACCTGACACTATGAGTAGCTGGTGTGTATTCACCATGGTTGGTTGTCATCATAACTGTCCACATTTGCTTTCTGAAAGAAAATTAAGCTGATAATTAAACTAAGATGTTTTTCTGAATATATTATTTAACATGTTACAAAAATGTTATCTCTGTTATTTTAAGCGTTCTCCCTGGACCTCCACTGAAAATGAGTTCTTTTGATCCAGTTGGACTTTCCTGGTAAACAAATGTCAGTAAATAAATAAATAATTGACTGACCATTATCCCATGCAAAATTGATCCATGAGCATTAGCTTTTCGAAGCTGAGTTCGTTTTAAAGATACAAGGTACAGAAGAGGCCCAGAATGGGCTACTCTGAAACTGAAGTAATAAAAAATTACAGCTTCATAAAGAATCGTTGAAATACATGGTGGTTGGTATATTTTGAGTATGGTCTGATAACCATCTTGTACATCCAGGGGTGCTAACCACTGCTGACAGAAACAGCTAAGCGTTTCTGATCTTAAGACAAAATTTCTGAGGATCAGGAAGAGGCAGAGGCCCTTAGTGAGCACACCAACAGGCACACAGGAAACACACTTTGTTTTATTCTGTACACTTAAGAAGAGCAGGGATTCTTCTAAGGACTTAAGCATACTCCTGCTGACACGGACGTTAGAAAAATGCCATCAGACACTATAAATCTGTACACCAAGGGCTTGCTGCTGTGAAAGTCTATTTTCAGCTGCACAACCCATTACTGAGACAACAGTATCCCAATCGCCAAGATGGAGATAAGAAAACTGCACCACCTTCAGGCCAACAGGAGCATTTTTGTTTGTGTGTCTGAAAGTAGACAATTCAGATTTGTATCTAGCAGAATAAAATGCAAATGGAACCCAGATGTGACACTATCAGGAAAAGATATACAAGAAATTAATTCATCTACTAGCAAGGGGCACATGTGTCAGTGCAGAACAGTATCGGAGTATGCCATGAAACACAGATTCTAATATGGCACAGAACACTGGCAGCTGAGTCCAAGTGCTTCATGTTTAAAAAAGACACAGCCATTACTACCAGCAGACATGAGAGAAGGTGTGTCTGACACAGCTGTTTCTCATTGCTTCAATCTCACAAGATACTCTGTTAGAAGGTGCTTGTGTCTATAGCCACTCACTCACCTACAGCTGGACCATTGGGAGGTGGTGAGCCTTATGCAATGTTATTTCAATGGCAATGTACATTAAATAAGCCACCTACTTATACAAGTTTACTACATAAAAATCCTCATTCAGTACAATTCTGTTTCAGTCTAAGTGCTTTACAAGTATTCTAAGCAGCACTGCAAAAAAATATTACCTGCCAAACAATTTTACTTTATGGTTCTTGTTCAGTAGAATTAAATATAAAGCTTATTCAAATCCTTCTTCCCTTAAACAGCTAAGAACTACATGTGTACACCATATCAATATTATTTCTCATATTACAAATCACACTTAGGTTGGGATTCATGCTGCCTAGCATGTGCATGCTATGGAAATCCTGCTGCCTAGCACGTGCATGCCGTGCACATAAAATTCTGCTGCCCAGCACATGCATGCTGTCCATTTGAAATCCTGCTGTCCAGCATATGTATGCTGTATTTATGAAATCCTACTTCCCAGCATGTGCATGCCGTGTATGTGAAATCCTGCTGTCCAGCATATGCATGCCATGTATATGACATCCCGCTTCCCAGCAAGTGCATGCCGTGCATGTGAAATCCTGCTGCTCAGCATGTGCATGCCATACGTGTGAAATCCTGCTGCTCAGTAAGTGCATGCCGTCCATGTGAAATCCTGCTGCTCAGTGTGCGCATGCCATACGTGTGAAATCCTGCTGACCAGCAAGTGCATGCCATGCATATGAAATCCTGCTTCTCAGCAAGTGCATGCCTTACATGTGACATCCTGCTGCTCAGCAAGTGCATGCCATATGTGTGAAATCCTGCTGCTCAGCATGTGCATGCCATATGTGTGAAATCCTGCTGCTCAGCAAGTGCATGTTATGCATATGACATCCTGCTGACTAGCATGTCCATACTGTGCATGTGAAATCCTGCTAACCAGCATGTGCATACCATAGATGCAAAGAGCCTACAGGAGTCCATCATTTTATGGACACTAAACTTCTCAAGCCATTGTCAACTGTTAGCCATTACTGTCCCTGTATACCTGCAGTGAACATGTCATAAGATGAATGCATATACTATTATTCCCATTGCAGCAGCTGCTGACCACAACATTCCGTCCTCCAAACAGGCATCCCCATTTCTGCTGTCACACATTTTTGTAAACCTGCATGTTGCATATATAGCATTAAGTCTATGTGGATACCCCAGTGCCTTCATATGTATGTCACTTCTTGTTCTACCTAGCTACAGAATATTTGCTGTGGACTAACAATGGCTGGCCTTAACCTTGTAGAGTAGACAGGTACACCTAGGACAACAGGGTACACTTTTCTATTCCCTACAGGCTCCGCAGCAATATATTTGTACAATATGTGCATTACAGCCCTGTTCCTTACTTCTGCCTTTACTGACTCCAACTCTGCGTGGTTATATTGAATATTTTCAGATGTTATGTAGCTCACAAAGTTTAACATGGTTAGAGTGCTACAATGATTTATACCAGCTAGCATGGCTAGTATGCACATTGGGCAATATAGCAGGAATATCTTTGAATCAATTAAATTGATGCAGAGATAATGGCCTCTTTCTGCTTGAGCCATGCACAAATTTTCCAAATCATGGACAAGACATCTATGCTCAGGCACCCTGTGATAAACAGTGCAAGACTTTGTGACATAAGATTCACAAATATGCATCAGGCACCCATCTCTGCCATATTGTTATCTGAATTGACTGTGTGGCCATGGCTGCATCAACATCTACCACAGATGGGGCTCCGATGGGTGTGCCAAGAAGCTGTTCTTGTTTTACTTCAGCAGGAGGTTAAGCTCAAACAGTCATTGGCCACTCTCCTATCTTGGAGAAGGAGGGGACAGTATTCTGCAAAGCCATGATAGTTTGTAATTGAGGATGATGAGCTACATTAGCATCTTATAAGTACAAGGACTGACATTAACATAAACTCTGCAGAAATTTGCATGGGCATGTGCTTATGTCATTGTGTGCCTGCCCCTCAAAGAAGTGTTAGGGCATAGAAAAAACATATGAGATTAGAATGGATGATGGTGGGTTGGGAAACCTCCATCCCCTCTCCCTCCTCCCTTAAGACTGATAATTATTAAAGTGTAGTGTAAGTGTTGTTGTGGACTCCCAGAGGGGGAACTGAAGGAATTTGGAATTTCCATTCCTAGTTGATTTTCAAAGCGTATGGGAGAGTTTATTTGAAAGGAAGGTGGTGGAGGAATGGAGGCAAAAGATCTTACCTGTAGGTGAATGAGAAGGGACAGTTCTGTGGAGATGGACTAAAAGGCAGGACATGATGATGATGATGATCATCGTCATCATCATCCCCTTCTCCCATTTTCTACATGGGTTCAGGGTTTCATGACATCTGTTGCCATCTCTCGCAACTCATTGTTACTCTCCTACCATCTTTGACACTCATGCCTGACTGATGCAGGTCTTCTCTCACACAATCCACCCAGCCCTTTGCTGAACACCGCCTTTGCATCTTGCCATCTTCCTGTATGTCCCAAATCTTCTTTGCCAGATTGCCTTCTGCTTTTCTACACATATGCCCATACCACTATAATCTGTTTTCTTTGACCTTTTCTGCAATTGGAACTACTTTGGCTTCTGCTCTTATGTCCTCATTTCTTCAGCTGTCCCACAGTGTGCATCCTACCACCTGTCTCAGTTTCCATCACCTCTAACTTCCTCATCTGCCCTGCCTTTACTGCCCAGGTTTATTTACCATACAGTAGTACTGATCACACCACTGTTTTGTACACCTTAATTTTCAGATTCTTTGTCATTCTTCTGTCACATACTATCCCTGACACTCTGTGCCAGTTGGCTGCAGCCTCTCTGATTCTAGTTTTGACCTCCTCATTCAGACTTCCTTTGTCTAAACCTCTCCAATGTACATGAAGCTGTTAACCTGTTCCACTATTTTACCATCTATCTAAATTCTCAGCTTCTTCTGATTTCCACCATTTGCTGCTATTACAACTAGTTTATTTGTACTTAGTTTTATCCCATGACCTTTATTTTTGCATTCCATGCCTCTATCCTTTGCTGAAGTTCTTTCTCAGTCTGTCTGTAATCCATCATTATCTGCATACAGCAGTTGTGATCTATCCCCTCCAATCTGTTTGTTAATGTACCCCATCACCAATATGAACAGCAGTTGGTTCAGAGCTGTGCTACATCCTGATCTGAATCCAAACTGCTCATCTCCCTTTTCTCCTTCTACTATCGTTTGTATTCATTTATCAATCACCCTCTCCAGAACTTTCATGTAGTGTGACAAGAGTTTGATACCTCTGTACTGCCCACAGTTGTGATTGTTCTCTTTTTTTTTGAACACCGGCACAAGTATGCTTATTCTCCATTTATTTGGGATATGCCTTTCTCTCCACACTGCTTTGAGTACCCTTAGAAGCCATTTCTCCCCTATCTCACCCATCATCTTTATCATATCTGCTGTGACCTCATCTGAGCCTGCTGCTTTCCCTGACTTCATTTTCCTTAGTGCTGTGCTTACATCTTATATAGTGGGCTCCTCCTCCTCTTCTTTCACTGTAGGCTGTGTCTGAGGCAGTGCGGCTTCTGTGTGGTTTTCTTCATTCGGAAGCTGGTGGAAATACCCCCTATGTCTGCCTTTGATGTCCTGTGGACTGGTGAGCAGGCTGTAATTGGCATTACTTATGGAGCGGGCCTGACTATCTTCTTTATCTTTCTGTCTTTGCCTTACAATCTGATATAGTTTCTTTGTGCCACCTACTGAATCACTTTCCATAAGCTTGTAGAGTGCCTCCAATACCTTATTTTTTTGTTATAGAAACTCCTCTCTAAGCCTCTGTTAGCCAGCCAGGATTCCTTCCTAGCCTGGTTTGTCCTTTCCATCTCCCACTTTTTCCTGCACTCCTTTGTTCTTTTGATGAATTCCTGGACTTCCGCATTCCACCACCAGCTTTCCTTATGTATCTTATTTCCACCACCATCAGCTTTTCTTATGCAGTTTATTTCCATACCTGGCTGGGTCACATATCTGTTTTAACACACATGCTGTTTTGAGGCACTGCCATTCTTCTTCAACTTTATCTAGTTCCTCTTTTTCTTGATGTGCTAGAGCCCCGAGTAATTCCTTGAACTGTTGTGCTTTCTCTCCTGTCATCTTCAAGGTCTTCAGCCTAGTTTCTCTTGACCTTAGAGCCTTCTCTGACTTCTGCTTTGCAGCTAATTGTGGCAAACAGTGAGTTATGCTATGGGCTAACAGGGGATGACTTTGAAATCGCAGATTCTATCCCATTACCCTTTCCTTACTAGATGGAAACCTGAGTTGCATGTTGGCCACTCTTGTATGTTATCTTGTGACGCTCTCTCACTCTCTCTCTCTCTCTCTCTCTCTTGCTGAACTATGTGTTGGCCACCATCAAGACATTTGCCAGACAGAAGTCTAGAATGGCCTCTCTTTCTTTATTCCTGCTACCCCACCCATGTGGACCCAGGCAGTCCTCATATCCTGTTTTGTCTGTCCTAATATGTCCAATTCAGGTCATCCATTATGAGCACTAATTCATGCTCTACTGCTTTACCTAGTAGGCCCTGCAACTGCTGTCTGAATGTACTCTTTTCCTCACTATCACAACCCTGCTGAGAATATTAATACTGCCTTATCATTACACTGGAGTCTGATTGCCATGAATCTATCACTAATTCTGATGACATATCTCATTGTCTTCTGAAGCCTCTCCCTCATCACAATTTCCAAAATATTTCTAGTCTATGCTCCGCCTGAATAGTAGCTTTGCTACATTGCCCTTCTATCTTGTCTCCTGGATGCATAGGTTGGCCAGCTTCCTTCTTACCATCATGAGATTCACTTCCAAGCTGCATCCTGTCAGTGAGCCTACATTGAGTGTAACAGTTCATGTTTGGTAGGTTGATTGGTTTTATGTCCAGCATTAGCTCAACAGAGCTATCCCAGATAACCCAGGCTGGGCAACTAATCACTGGCCATCAAGTAGATTATTGACCAAGGACTGCTTATCATTATGGCAAGCCCACACTGGCCAACAGGGGCACATACATTCCTCCCACCTTTAGCATGGGTCACTGACATAGGTTGGAGTAGGCCAGATCATCAACCCACTTATCAACGTCAAATACCCATGCTCATTTGCATTTGGTGAAATCAGTCAACATGACTGAATCACCTAGATCCATATTTTACATCATCGAGTTGCTAACCCTGCCAGGACTCTAAGTCTGTGATTTGTGCTCTCCTACCTTGAGGTTGCTGCACACCACAGTAGGTGCACAAAGCAGTTGATCTATACAACTCTTCCCACTGTAAGGCACAATCTAGATTCTGTGCTGCCATCCGCATCTCCGTTCCTGGGTGAGTTTGAGTTGGAAGCACCCAGCATGTTTTTGGGAGATGAGAGGAGACACAGGGAGAACATGCAAACTCCATATAGGCATTGGCTGTGGTTTGGGTCAAATCATGTACCTTGTGCATGGGAGGTGAAAACCATAACCAAAAAACAGATCATGATTAGATGAGATGGTGAACCAGTGTCTTTTCTAATTTTTCCAAATCTTTTGGGTTTCTAATACCATGACAGGAATGGACCCCATTCCTAAGTCAAAGTATGGTTTAAGTTCATGAAATTAGTATTGTTTCAATCTTTGATGTCAGCCAAAAGTGCTCTTTGCAGCACCCGCAATGTGCCCAGTGATGACTCCTTCTGCAATTCGTACAGGGTTACATGGATTGGTAACATATCTAAATATGATTGTAAATTCTTTTTTATAAGACCCATTGCTCCTACTACTATTGGAACTGTCTGGGTATCTTTCTTCCACATTGCTCTTGTTTCTGCCTGCAGATCCTGGTATTTGACTTTATGTCTCTCTTTACACAAGACACTATAGTCACTGGGTGTGATGATTTCAATAATCAATGCTACTTTTGTCTTCTTTTCTTGGACCACTATATCTGGTTTTCTAGCATCTGTTTTAACCCATGTGATATAAACTTCATCATTTTCTATGATGCTTTGTGGCTCATGTTTCCAATGTTTTTCAGCCACTTTGATACCATAATGTTTGCACAATCCCCAGTGCAACAGTCTCACCACATTATTATGCCTTTATTTATTTATTTATTTGATATTTGTTAACTGGGATGGTCCAACTGGGCATAACTCTTTTTCAGTGGAGGCCCATGGAGAAAAACTCCACAAAAACAACAGTAAGAATACAATGAGATGCAGTAGAAGACAAATATTTATAAATGTAACAATATCAGCAGTAATAATAATGTCATCAGCAGTAATAAGAATATCATAATAAGTAAGGAGTAAGGAGATAGATAGAGAAGATACCAGAGAACCAAAAGGAAGGCAGTAGGAAGGAAGCAGAGCTAGAGTAGGGGAGGAGTTCAAGTTGGATGATTAGAGAGACAAGACCTGGTACTATTAAGATGCAGTTTTAGTGTTTTCTTAAATTCATGAACATTGGATATATTTCTCAAGGGTAGAGGAAGTTTGTTCCAATGGGAGGCAAGAGAAGAGCTGAAGAGATACTGTCCAATAGATTTATTAGGTTTATAAATTTGAAATAGATGTTGATCAGAATTCCTGAGAGATCGATGGGCGGTGTAAAGAGAGATAAGTTCTGAGAGACTAGGGCAGTTGTGGGGTTTATTCAGTATGGAATGAATAACTCAAAGTTGAGAAAATAAGAGTTGGTTAGGAAACTCTAACCAGTTAAGTGACTTCGGAGCTAGACAATGATGAGATTTGAAAGACAGGTTAGCAGCGAATCTGGTCGATTCTAATTTGGAAAGAAGAGAAGACTGTAGATTAGTTAGGATTTGTGAGCCATAAAAGAGATTAGGAAGAAGGAAGGTATGGACAAGTGAGATTCTAGCATCAAGGGTGAGGAACCTTTTATTTCTATACAATAAGCAAGCTTTTGGTGAGTTTTCTTAATACATTGATGTACTTGTTGGTCAAATTTGAGCTGATCATCTATGGTCACACCAAGGAGCTTTCAGGGGAAAGGAAAGTATTATTTAGTGAGGAGATGGTAAATGATGATTTCAGATGGTAGAGGAATTTTGGGAGGAAGAGGAGGAGTTTTGTTTTTTTGGGGTTAATAATTAGTTGATGGTTAGATAGCCAGGATTCAGTCAGGTTAAAGGATTTTTGTGTGATAGACAGTAGATCTGTAGGGTTCTCAGCAAAAGAGATAATAGTGGAGTTATAAGCAAACTGAATGAGGGAGGACTGGGGACAAGATTAGTATAGATGGTTAGTAAAGATGTTAAAAAGAAGAGGACCTAGAACTGAGCCTTGTGGAATGCCCATATTAATAGGGAGAAAGGGAGGGAGAGTAGATAACCATTTCACAGATTGCATCATGTCAGTAATGCAGCTGTTGAACCAAAAGATAGTAGAAGTGGATAAGATGAGTTGGGCTAGCTTGGAGAGGACGAGACAGTGTCAAAGGCTTAAGAAAGGTCTAAGAATAGGCAGGACACAAGTTTATTGTTATCTCTAGCTAGACAGATAGAGTTGATAAAAGAGATGAGAGCATTAGTTGTACTGTGGAAAGGGCGAAAACCATGCTGGGTTAGAGTAATCAGGTTTTTTGGATAAGATAGGTTAAGATTTGTTTGTGAACACAATGTTCAAGAATTTTGGAAAGAGGAGAGAGAATTGCTATAGGTCAATAATTAGAGAGTTCAATAGAATTCCCTCCCTTGTGGATGGGTATTATGTAGGACTCTTTCCAAATAGTGGGGACAGTTGATTCTCTAAGGGAGCGATTAATAAGGATAGAGACAGGATATGCCATGGAATTAGCTGCAATCTTAAGGAAGTGAGGTGGCAGTTTATCAGCAGAAGCTGAACATGATTTTAGCTTAAGAAGCAGGTTTTTAATATATTTAATAGAAATTGTTTTTTAAAGAGAAGGGAGAGTTGAGTGGTTGAGAGGTGGTAGGAGATGAAAGATTAGGTGGGTAGGAAGTCTGCATGAGCTTGCTGATGGTATCAATGAAGTATGAGTTAAAGAGAGATGCAATTTCAAGTGGAGTGTTATTAGGACACGGGTTGGGAGTTGAAGGATTGCCAGGGTGGAGAATATAGTTAACAGTACACCAGAATTTTTTTTAGAGTTTCTAGATGAAGATGTTTGGTGAGTGAGATAGAAGTTCTTCTTATCAATGAGAATGTGCTTCTTAGTCAAATTATGAAGTTCCCTATATATTTGGAAATTAGAGTGAGATTTTGCTTTGGTCCATAGTTTCCATGCATTGTCTCTTTTATGAATAAGAGACAGTGTAAAGTTAGAAAGCCAAGGAGAACGTTGAGATTTAACTCTGACAGATCTGGGAGGGGCAAGAGAATCAAGTGTGTTAAGGAAAATAGAATTAAATTGGAATACAGCATCATCCAAAAGTAGGAACGAGAAAGGACCAATCAATAGCTTGGAGAGAGTTGTTAAAGATTTGAGGGTCAAAGTTAGTTAGCTTATGACATGCAATAACTTAATGAGGTTGAGACTGATGGGAGGAAAATCTTTGGATACACACAGGGCTGTGGTTGCTTAGGGAGTTGGGGAGGGATTCAGGATAGTGCTAGAAGTGAGAATTAGACACAAGAATCCAATCAATGATGGAGCTGGTGTTAGTAGGCTTATGATGAAAAGTAGGAGTAGAGACAAGTTGAGTGTAACCATATAGGTTTAGACTAGAAGCAGGAGAGTTAGAGCAGATGGTAAACCAATTAACATTGACATCATCAAGTATTATGGCCTCGTGGGGTAAGTTATCAGACATCCAATGAAGAATCTGTTCTAATAAGGGAATATTATTTGCAGGGGGGAATACGGGTGGAAACAATTAAGGTTTTGTGTTTGTTAAGTTTGTAGTCAGCAATGATAAGTTCAGCTGGGTAAAAAGGGGGATGAAGTATGGAAGAGGGGGTTAGGGTCAGAAGATCAGAGTATAAAATGGCAACACCTCCACCTTTTTATATGTTCTGTCATGACGTATAATGCTGTAACCAGAAGGAAGAAATTTGTTGTCATTGTTATATGGTTTTAGTCATGTTTCAGACAGAGTAACAATGTTTGGAGAATATTGGTCTATCCAAGAGTGAAAGTCTGATGTTTTATTGAGGATACTGTGAATATTACTAGAGTAAATGGTTAGAGCTTTGAAGTTAGGGTTATGTGAGTGCAAGGTAGTTTGATAGCCAGAGAAAGTAGAGGACGGGTTAATAGTGGAACCTGGGTTAGAATGGATGTCCTGTGAGAGTAGTAGAGTGTTGAGAGAGTAAAAAAGAACAGTAATAAAGGGAGAGAAACAGTGGATTTTGTTTTTGGTTTTATCAAGTGGAGAGGTCAAAAAAGAAAGTTTGATTTTAGTGAGAGTAAAGTCAGAGCAATAAAAGAGAGAGGAAGATATGATAGGGGAGTAATGAGTTAAAGAAAGTGAAGTGTAGTGAGAAGATGTTAGAAAACAAGGTTGCAAATAAAGCTGATTGTGATAAGAGGTTAGGATGTAAAGGTGCATAAGAATAAAGGATATAATGAGAGTGAGAAGAGGAAATAAAAAGGAAGAGAGAATCATAGTATAATGAAATGGGAGGGTAAATCCAGAGAGACTAGTGAGTGTGTGGCGGAGGTGAGAATGTAAAGTAGGAAGGAATATTGAGGGGATAAATAGAGGGAGGAGAAAGGAGTAATATGAAAAGTTATAGGAGGGGCTTGTAAAATATTGAAAGAACAAGATAGAGTAATGAGTAAAGGAAGAGAGGGGAGGAGGGTGGAGCTAGGAAGGTTGACAATAAAGGAAATTAATTAGGGGGGGTGGGAATGGGGATAGGGTAGGGGAGTGAAGTGAGCCTGAGCACAGCGAGGGCAAACGGTGTGGGTAGAATCCAGTAGAAAAGAGAAAGCTTC
Source organism: Protopterus annectens (assembly GCF_019279795.1). Classification (NCBI taxonomy): domain Eukaryota; kingdom Metazoa; phylum Chordata; order Ceratodontiformes; family Protopteridae; genus Protopterus; species Protopterus annectens. Next base: position 813,653,433 of record NC_056739.1, read on the forward strand.
AAAAACAATCACCAAAGAAAAGAAAAACTACCATCAATAAAAACCTACTCTCATACTGCATATAACATCACACAATGTAAACAAGAGTAGCAGGTTCACACTAAATCAATTGAAAAAATGTTCAGGTAAGAAGACTAACAGATTAACAAGAGGGAAGCAGTCTAAAGCTGAGCTACAACATAAGGCAGATAGCTAAAAGTATAAATGCTGTATCGAGTCAATAAATTAGACAGGGGAAGTGTAACAGAGGTTGGAGGAAGCATCTAATAATAGTGACAAACTTGAGTAGGAAATCCAGTACATAGAGTGAATATGACTTGCAGTACAATACAACAAGTGCATGAAGCAAAAGCAGTTTAAAGAGAAAGGATTATACCATGTAATTAAAGCAGGAAGGAAGGAAAGCTATAGAAAGCGACTCGGCAAATGTGCACACCTCACAGCATGTTACACAAGTAAATGAACAAAAAAACAAAAATAGTTTAAAATGAATTCCCAAAGGAGAGCGTACATTTATCTAAAGGGACTCCTTTGCCAGGAATGCAACTAACGGAGCAGGGGAAAAAAGCAGCACTTTAAGAGAAACTGCAAGCAGCCAGGATCCAAATAAAGTTGAAAAAGAAAAAAGCACAAAAGTAGTAGTAAGAGCTAGGCAGGAAATAATAAATGCTTTTAAAAGAATGGTTATCACAGTATACTACCTAGAGACCAAAAATATTGTCCTGACAGTAGTATAATTGCAAAAATTAAACTAAGCTAATAGGATATTAAAATAAAACTAATCAATTTGCAAGAAAAGTAACAGCAAGGATTATTACCTATATAAAAAACAGCTGTATCAGTGTAAGCAAGCATGCAACAACGACCTTTCAGTATGCAGTCCTTCTGCCATTAGTGTGTCGTAACCAGCAATAAGGTGTGTGACTGTTTCCAATTCGGTTTTACAAAACCTATATTTGTCTGTTTCTCCCACATGTTCAATAGACTTTGTAAACCAGTGTGTACGTAGCCCACTATTTTGGGCTGCCAATATTAACCTTTTATTTCTTGGTTTGAATTCACCTCTCCTTAACCATTCCCACGTTTGGTCTTCATCAGCACGAGGCTCTTCCAGATGTTTTCTATACTTGCAACTATATTTATGTTTTTTCCACATTTCTTGCCTTCTCATCTGGTCTCACCTTATATTCTTTCTTTTGTTTTTTGGCCCATTCAGTTACTGCCTGTTTTTTACCTATTTGACATTGATATGCTTCTGCTAAATTAAGCAGAGAAGTCATCTTAGATTTATTCTCCTCATGTTTCAAAACTTTCACTACATTTGAATCTTGTGAGATCAGTAGATATGTGTAGAGTCCCACAATTGCAGATCTATATATGTAATCAATTTCAAGGAGGCCCATCCCTCCTTCGGAATGGGGAATATATAATCTTGGTATACACTGATTTTTATAAATCATTTGGTGAGCATAAAGCATCCTTCTTGTTTTAATATCTAATATATCCAACACTTTTTGGGGCCAGTCAATCACTCCAAAACTGTACATTAGGACATGAAGAGTAAATTGATTTATAGCTTGGATTTTGTTCCTAGATGCCAATGCTGTTCTCAGGATTAATTTAAGTCTTCTAAAGTATTCTTTACTGAGTTTTATTCGCATTTTTTCATGTTTTATTGCTGATTCTTCATCAGTTCCCAAGTAGTCATACACTCCCTCTTGCTCAAGTTTTTTTATATCACATTCTTGTCCCAAACTGATGTTTTCTGGTGCTGCAGGTTTCCTTTTTTAAAGGTTGCTTTTGCACATTTATCAAGATCAAATGACATTCTAATATCATCTGAAAAAGTTTTGACAACCTGCAGCTGTGCTTTCAGTTCCTCATCTGATGAGCTATAGAGTTTTAAATCATCGACAAAGAGAAGACGAGAAGTCTTTAGACTTTGTTGTTTTCTAAGAGCCAAATTGTAGCCATGGTCTAAGCTGTTAAGTAAACAGCTTAATGGATTAATGGCAAGGCAGAATAGCAACGGTGACATAGAGTCACCCTGGAATATCCCCCTTTGACTTTTTATCCCTGGGATAATAATCTGCCCTTTATCATGGCTTAATTGCAAAATGGTCTGCCATTGTTTCATGGTTACTGTAATGTAGTCAATTAGTGTAGGGAGCATCTTATACATTTTTAAGCACTCTTTTATCCATGAATGTGGAATACTATCAAATGCTTTTTTGTAGTCAATCCATGCTATACTTAGATTCTTCCCTGTTTTAAACTTCTCCACTATAACTTTATTTAACAGCAAATGATCCTTTGTTCTATATGACTTTCTTTTATTGCCCTTTTGTTTGACTGCCATAATTGAGTTTTCTTCTAAATGACTATAAACTCTGTCAGTGTCAATTCTCGTCTATAGTTTATATGTCGTTGAAAGGCAAGTTATTGGTCTATAATTTTTAGGGTAGCTTGTAGACTCACTCTTAAGTAAGAGCATTGTTTCGCCTCTTGTTAGCCAGTGTGGTGTCTGTTCGGGGTGTGCATATAAATAGTTCTTACTCATGGCTAAATCCTCATGCAAAGATGTTAATACTTTTAACCAAAAGTTAGGTACTGCATCTGGGTCTGGGGTTTTCCAGTTAGAGGCTTTTCTTAACTTTGTTTCAACTCTCTGGCTGTTATTTCATCCCATTTCATATTCTGTACCTTTAAACTTCTTATTCTTTCTTTTACTTCTTCTATCCATTTAGCATCTTTGTTATGTTCCACAGGATCTTTATAGATACTTCTGCAAAATGTATCTACTTCGTCTTTTTTGGCAGTCTTTCAATTCCTTTTACCTTATTTCCCATTTCTCTATAAAAATGTTTTGGGTAATCAGTAAATTGCTTATTTTGTACTTTTCCCTTATATTTATCTGTGTATCTTCTAAGATTTTTCCGCCTGTGTTGAAATGTTTAGTTTATTTGCGATAGTGCATAACAGATCCTGGTCTGTTCTAACCGTGTGCATTACTTTAATAACATTTATCTTTCTTAGTATTTTTTGTTGATCTATTCCCTCTTCTATAATCTTCTAACAATGACACTTCTAGTCTTAACTGCTTTATAGTTTTCTCTATTCGATACTTCCATGATGGTATTCGATTTCTCCCCTTCCTTTCCCTCACTACCCTATGATCTTGTGGTAGAACTGTATCAGTTATTAATTTAGCTGCACAGTAATATATCCTGTTACTTCTGTTATATCACATGGAGCTCTATGGACAGTCCTAACAACTGTGTTCATTTGTTTTATCAAATTTCTGACTTTCTGGGTTTTATTGACCTTCTACAGTCTATTTCTCTCATTGATCTTAATATATCTATCCATGTCCATTAAATCAAGCAGCTCTTTTCTTAGCTCATTTTCTTCCAAACTGAGGGCACATCCCTTGCTTTCTGTTTCCTGTGAGCATTCTATAGAAAGTTCTATAGCATCTTCCTGTGGCACATTCTCTTCAATTTCATCCTGTGTCATCCGTTTCTCTGTCATATGGGAACTCACTGGCCTATCACTCCTCAATATTGACTGCATGATTGTTTCTACAGTTTCCTGTTCCTTTCCATGCTGTCAAGCTTCAAGTGAACATTTATACTGGTTTCCTGTGGAAGGCCTCCAAAATATCTTGATATGGCACCTGACCAATTGCTTCCTGTTCCACTGGTTTCCCCTTAATTTGGATATCCATTGCTCTATCCTGTTGTGGTCCTTTCTGCATTCAATTTTCTATACTGAATCCTTCTATTTGCAGCTGCTCCATAACCTCAATTTCTATTTCTTTGACTTCTCCATTACTAATCTCGTGTTCTACCTTTCCTCTTAGTCTTCTTATTTTGTTGTATTTTAACGTTTTCCATATCCGGATTCCTTTTCCTGTATTTCTCTTCAAATATCTTTGGTGCTGCTCTTTTTGTACTGATTAGTTTTGCTTTCTCCTTTGCATAAATATTACACCATATTAAATCTCTTTTACTTTCCCATGTCCATATTTCTTCTTCACGTCTCCTGATCTTCTTGCTTTTCTTTGTTCTGGGGACTCACTCCACCATGCTGTGATGTAGTCTGTCTTAGACCTTCTACATTAAATCCTTCACTTCGCAGGCACTCCATAACTTCAACTTCTATTTCTTTAACTTCTGCTTTACTAATTTTTTTCACATTACATCTTTGTGATATTATCTTTTTATTGTGAAATTGTCTGAATGCCTTTGCCTGTATTTCTCTTTGAATATCTTTAAAACTGCCTTCTCTATATTAGTTAACTTGGCTTTCTCTTTGCATAAATATTGGACTGTATCAAATCTCTCTTTCTTTCTTATGTCCATATTTTTTTTATATTTTTCAAATATCTCTAGGTTTTGTTGTTTATATTTTCACACTTCCTCAGATGCTTCTTTTTCCAAACAGATCAAAGTTTCTTGATCTATATACTGTTTCAAAAATCTGTTGTATTAATAAAAACAAATTTTTATTTGAAGCTTCTGGAAATTCTGGGCTTTTTACATAATGGTAACAATACATAATTTCTTTCTTATCCTCAATAGTACACTCTATCATTTTTATGGTTCTTCTTTGGCCAATCAATTTTTGTGATTTTTGTGGACTGCTACTTCCTTCTACAACAGGGGCGGCCATCCTCCCTCTGGGCCTGGCCTAGCCCCATTGCAGGAATGTTTCTGTATTTTGAGGATTCTACATTGTCATTTTTTCCAGTCCTGGAACCAGTGTGCCTACCAGGATTGGGCACTTTTTTTATCCTGGGTCTTGTGCACCCAGCTATCTTTTTTTGTTTTTGACTTACTTCTGTCCATGATATATGCTATATAAATACAGTGTATATATCAGTGTCGCCTTGGTGAGATTTTGTGAAAAACAGGGTGCACCTCACGAAGGTACTCACCAAGACTTGAGAATGGATTCAGTTTCAGCACTACTACTCTCCTTTGCTTGCTGATTTTTTCATCTCTCCATTAGGACCCCCATGTCCCATATGCTTGAGCTGGTGGCAGCTCAGGTGGATGTAAAAAGATCCCAATAAACCATTACAAAAGTAAGGGAAGTTCCCCGATACTCTGGTCATATCTCCCCGGAAAAGAGGCCACCAGCCTATTGGGTCTAACTCAGTCAACAAAGGATAAATAAACAAATATTGTATGACAATTTAAGATGGGATTATGCAGGGGTGTTAAACAGGTTGAAAAAAGTTAAAATTAAGGAAAGAAGGAAGATTACAAAGTGTCAGATATTTTTAATGTTGTCATGAAGTGTGGGAAAGATTTGTTACTTTGGAATAATGAGTGGTATTTCTTGTTTATAGCATGACTGATGTGAGTTCCAGTTCTGGGATAGAATGGTTGTAATTAACTAATTAAAGATTACTAGTTAGGGAAAGTGGGGACTGTCTGCTGGGGTATATATTAAGTGTGCCATGCCTGTGGGTTGCACAATGGATGTACCACAGAACTGAAAATAAACAACGTCTATTTAAGACTCATTTTTTTATTTTGATTTAAGACTCATTATTTTTCTGCCAGCTGTGCTGTATGTCTGGACACTTCAGTCTGGGGTAAGCCACTTGGTCTTTGGGGGGCTTATTGGATGAAGGCACTGGCACTGATAGTCATCCTGGCCAAGGGGAATAAAAAAATAAAAATAAAAACCTCTTGCTGTTCCAGCATAAAGAATTTAAGGAACATCTTTTTGAGCTTTTGAGTCAGTATGATGATCCATTTAAAAAGAAAGATGTTTGAAATGAGCTATCCAAGGTTTTGCCAGTGCTACAATGCATCCATAACCTCTGGAGAAAAATGCAGGCTTGGTACAATGACCTGAAAGAGCGCCAATGGCAAACCAATGTGCTATGTTACAATATATAATATGTATGTATGTATATACATACCCCCACCAATCTCATTCCTAAAATAAAAATATCCCCCCCCCATTTAAAACAAGAAAACAAAGTCTACTTACTCAAATTAAAACCCCATTACAAACCTCTACTTCTATCTGGTGACATTCACCCTAACCCAGGCCCTACAGTCACTACGCTGAACAATAACCCCCCTGTATCTTAATCTGACAACCCCTCCAACCCACAAAAACAAGTACAATTCTGCTCTATCAATGTCAGGAGTCTTGTAAATAAAGTTCAAGAACTCCATGCTTGGATAGCTAACTATACTCCTGACATGGTTACCCTAACTGAAACTTGGTTAAAACCACACCATCTGGACAGTGAAATCATCCCTCCTGGCTATAATATCCTTAGCTTAGATACACCTAAAAGAAAAGGAAGAGGAGTCTCCATACTCTACTCCAATTGTCTCTCCCAAATCAGTCCCACACTAGACTTACCCTCCTTCTCACCAGCTGAACTCGTACTGACCAACTTCAAACTTAACAGTTTCAACACCATAACTGTCGCAGCAATCTATATTCCCCCTAGTGATAATATTAACATACTTGAGAACATCCTATCTCACATCTCACATACCATCCACAATGAAATAATTATACTGTGAGATGTAAATATTCATTGGCTTACAACACAAGCTCCCAACACTACTTCCTGTATAAACCTACATGGGTTTGAGCAGCTAATCACAACCCCAACCTACATTAATAAATCTCACCTACCTAGCTCTCTTCTTGACTGGATATTGGTCTCCCACCCTCAAAACTATCATAACTCCCAAACCCTTCCAAATGCCCTCAGTGACCATTGCCCTATAACAGTTACCAGACATACTCCCCACCTTACCAAACCTAACAAAATTATTACCACCCGCTCACTTTCTCATTTCTGTCTTAACTCCTTTATTCACCAACTCTCCAAAATTAACTGGTCTTACCTCACCACTCTTTCTTTAGATGAAGCTGTCCACTCCTTCAACACTACATTCCTACACATTCTTAACTCCCTTGCTCCTCTTCGCACAATTAGAATCAAATCTAATACTGCTCCCTGGCTCACTAAATCTACCAGAACCCTCGTGAAAGACCGGGATAGGATTTGGAAAATGTGGACTAAAACTAGGACCCCTTCTCTTTTTCAGAAATATAAAGAACTCAGAAATAAAATAAAAAATATCATCCATCATGACAAAATAAACTTCTATGCCAATCCTCCCTCTACTCTTAAATCAGACCCAAAGAAATTCTGGAGCTCTGTTAAACAGACTCTGCATCCAGGAAACCCTTCATCTCCTAACCCTTGTCTCAATGCAACACCTGAATACATAGCCAACAAATTTAACAATCATTTTATAAACTCAATAACCTCCATAATAAACCCCCCCCAGAAACAACACTAGCACCCCCACTAACTCTATGCCTCTTCCAAACCCTCCTAACTCCTTCTCTCTAAAAGCAGTATCAACTAACTATGTAAAGTCATTACTCTCCAAACCTAAACCTTGCTCCCCATCTGTTGACAAGCTACCCTCTTACTTCCTGCAGATTGCCTCTGAACCTCTTGCCTATCCTGTATCCATCTTAATAAACCGATCCACTTCTGAATCCTATGTCCCCACTGTATGGAAGAATTTCTTTACTCTACCTATTCACAAAGGGGGCAACTACTCAGACATATCCAACTTCAGACCGATTGCCATACTCTCTCCACTCTCAAAAATTCTAGAGAAATGCATTCACAAGCAGGTAATGCATTACCTTCACCAGGAAAACCTTCTCACACCCACACAGCATGGTTTCTGTCTCAAGCATAGTACAACTACTGCACTCATATCATTCATCAACATAGTCTCCCTAGCTCGTGATAACAATAAACTTGTCTCAGGCCTATTCCCTGACGTTTCTAAAGCCTTTGACAATGTCTATCACCCACTCCTTCTAGATAAACTCACTAACTTACATTTCTTTCCCCCTACTATCTCCTGGTTCTCCAGCTATCTCTCTACCTACCAGCAATCAGTTAAATGGCTCTCTGTACTATCCTCTCCTCTCACTGTACAAAGGGGAATCCCCCAAGAGTCCATACTTGGACCACTACTCTTTAATATTTTCACCAACGCCTACGCCTCTTGTCCCCAGTCATCTCTTGTGCAATATGCTGATGACTCAACTGTTATAACCATTGCTGACAACCCAACTGACCTCCACTCAACTACCCAGGCATCCTTCCACACCATTGAAACTTGGCTTAGTGATAACAAACTAATATTTAATCCAAAAAAAACTAAGTTCCTACTCTTCCTCCCTAAAAAACATCACCACACTCAAAAGTACATTTACCATCTTATCCTGCAACAACACTATCATCTCAGCTGAATCTAGTACTAAATTGCTAGGTGTTACAATAGATGATCAGCTTAAGTTTGATCTCCATATTACTAACTCGGTAAAAAGAACTCATCAGAAACTTGGACACCTTTTCTGTAGCAAGAAATACTTTAACACTGCCCGAATAACTCTCTCCCAGGCTTCATTTCTCTCAACACTCCTGTACAGCTGTAACATATTCACAAACCTAAATTCTACACTTATTTCCAAGCTTGAAACTACCTATAATAAGATTGCCAGATTTGCAACTAACCAGACCTACAAGTCACACTACTGCTTAGCACTACAGCAACTAGACTGGCTAGAATTCCCTCAGCTGCTCCAACTATATCAACTATAAATCATCCACTCTATCCTCTATCTACCCTCCTTCTGCCCCAGCCTCTCCACTATCATATCCAAATATTCCCCTGCTAGGACACTACGAAGCTCAAATCAAGAATTATTAGACATCTACATACCCAAAACCAAAATAGTCTGCTATCTCTATAACTATAACTATAACCCAGCTACATCCTGGAACCAACTCCCCTTAGAAATAAAATCCCTCCAGCATAGCAAAAGTTTCAAATTAGCCACAAGGAAATACCTAAACAAAGTGATCTTGCCACTGTAGACAACAACCCTGAAACCACCATCCTTTCACCTATTTCACCACCTCACTCTTAATGTATCTATAACACTATTCCCCTGCCTCTTCTACCTCTTCCCTTCCTCTATCTCCAAGCAAACCACTCTTAATTCTTACAGTCTCAAAACAACCTACCTGTCTAGTCTGTCCCCTATACTCTACCTCCCCTACATCTCCTACTAGCCATTCTTACTTTCATTTCTTGTTTCCATACTCCTATACAACTAGATTCTACCCACTTTAAATAAGCATCTGCCTAACTATTAACCCATTTTGCTCTAAGCAGCTTAAATAATATTGTAACTAGTCACATTTTCTTCTGCTAATTGTTTAAAACCTTGTTTGTAACAACTCACATACCTGTCTGTCAAAAGTTAATACTCTATATAATTGAATTGCCTGAGGAGCTTTTTTTCTCTCCAGGTCTGTGCTTGTAAAATCCTATAGCTGATTTTTACTACTATGTTACTAAAATTTAATAAATTGTTTTCTAGTCCTGAGGAGCTTTTCTCCCCGGGTCTCTGCTGAAAATGAGCCAAAAGCTCAGCCAGACTAACCCGGTTAACAAATGTAAAATAAATAAAAATAAATAAATAAATATGGCACAGTGGTGTAGTGGTAGTGTTGTTACCTCACAGCAAGAAGTTCTCTGGTTTGATTCTCGGCTGGAGTGCCTTCTGTGTGGAGTCTGCATGTCCTTCCTTCATTCGTGTCAGTTTTCTCTGGGTACTCTGGTTTCTTCCCATGTTACAAAGACATGCATCTGGAGTGTTTCTTCCTGGGCCTCTGCAGAAAATGGTCTTCATTCCAAGTTGGACTTTCCTGGTAAACAAATGATAAATACATTATATATATATATATATATATATATATATATATATATATATATACATACATACATACATTCATATATATCTGTGTGTGTGTCTAAGAACATCAACATTCACATAATCAAAACCAAAGTGTCGAAGCTGTATGATCTCAGCTGGCCAGAACAGTGGCAGAAGGGGTTTGCTGAGATCATGGTATATTAGGGTTTGAGGTTTTGCCCTTTCTTAACTGTAATGCAATCACATACACACACACACACACACACACACACACACACACACACACACACACACACACACACACACACACACAAAAACACACACATATATATATATATATATATATATATATATATATATACACACGCACACACACACCACACACACACATGCACACACACACACACACACACACATATTATATATTATATATATATATATATATATATATATATATATATATATATATATACACATCGCACACACACACCACATACACACACACACACATATATATATATATATATATAGAGAGAGAGAGAGAGAGAGAGAGAGAAAGATAGATTTACTATTAAAATGTTGAAACTGAAAACAGTTTTCAACAAAATTACCAACTTGTTAAACTGACTTTGGTAATATCAAATTACCAAAAATGTTGGAAATAATAATCAAAGCAATCGACATGTGAACACCTGAAGTTCCAATGTTGAAAGCTCATGTTACTGTTAACGTTATTGCAGGGGGGCAAGCCCTCCTGCGCCCTCCACGCCCCCTACATATTACATATACCAACCTCGAGATTGCACTACAATGAGGAAAAGGGAACATTTCCCGATTTGCAATGTACTGTGATCTCAATTCAAAACATCAACTTAGTATTAACGAATGTGCACTCACTTTCATTAATATGAAGTCATATATTTTCAGTTCAACATTATGGTTGTTGGTAGAGCACACATTTGACCAGCCCATTTTCGTCGAACTGCATTTCCACATTTTGATTGTAAATCTCTCTCTCTCTCTCTCTCTCTCTATATATATATATATATATATATACACACATATACAGTATATATATATAAAAATATATGTGTGTGTGTGTGTATAAACTGTGTTGGGGGAAGTTGCTGTCTTGAAAAAAATATATTTTTGATGTTGCTGGTCGAGGTTATGGAGCTTCAATGTTCCCATTTCAATTATTTGACAAACAACATCTTGGTGAGTCGACTTTGTCACATACTTCCATGTATATACTGTAACACCTTGTGAAAAAAAGGTGGAAAGTGTCTTTAAAAGTGTGTTGTATATGGAAAATGGGGAATGTCATTTCAAAGTGTTACTGAAATTTCTAACTCAAACACACTGAAGAGTACAACTCCATGACAGACTGCTAGGGTTCTCCACTGATAACATTCACTTTTCTTGATATCATATATCTCATCACAACTCTCTGTGCCCTTCTGGTCAACCATACAGCAATCCAGTTCCTTAGTTTTTGTCTTTTGGTGTCCCCTAAATCCCTGCAGTCTTACCACCAGCTGAACATGTGGGGTCCACTCAAAGGCCTTGATGAAATCCAGATTGACTAAACCAAGTCTACAACTAGACCCTTCTTAGCTTCACCTATACCTCTGTCATACAGCTGTATAAGGTTTAAATGGCAGCTACTTCTAGCACTGCATCTACCTTAACTGCTGTCTTGTCAATTGTTTCCCTCTAGGAAAGCAATCAGCCTTCCACTTATAATAATCACCCAGGTAATTCCATAGTATCTGATTGTGAAAGTTTTTTTACAACAAGTAGGGAAATTAATTAGTAATTTTAACTCTCCAGTGAGTCACACTGTCACCTCACAACAAGAAGATCTTTGTTTTGATTCTTAGCTGGGTGCCTTCTGTTTCCTACTTGCATAGTAAACTATGTGGTGACTTTTCACAGGATCACTATAGGAATTAGATATGACTTGCAATGGTAACCATTTGAAATGTCAGAACCTGTTAAAGCGAGTCTGAAAACACTGAGTCTGAATGGCTAAAAAAACAGACTTGTATATGCCAAGTGATGTCCATTTCCTGGAATTGTGGCTTTTCTCTAAGGTATGGTGAGATCAGTGTTGGTATATATAAAGTTTGGGGGTATAGGGAGGCTTGGCCCTTGCAAAAAAGAAGTTGAAAAGAGAAGAGTGATATTTGAGATTCATTCTTTTCCTGGATTTTTGGTCTTTTTTTGGTTTGTATACTCTCAGTGTTACGAGTGCCAACATTTCAGTAGGAAGCCACTTATAACCATGGATGGATGTGTTCAGATTACCATCATTTATGAAAGATTCTACAGACAAGGTGTAGTCAGTCTGCATTCAAATACTGAACATGAATTTAGTGAAGAAGCTTTAACATATTTTTGGCTAAAGAGCCCGTTAGAATACATTATTGAATTAACAACATTTTGCTTGAAAATATTTTTTCTGTTTGATGAAGTTGTTTATAATCAAGTAAAAGTAGCAGCTATTTACACCCCTTTTGCTCCAGCATATTTTGCTAATTTATTAAAGGGAAATTGAAGAATGAGTGTTTAAATATTAATTTTTTTAAAAATCATGTATTTTATTATTTTGCTGTTATATATGATCTTGTACTTACAATTCAAAGGGGGTACCCATTAAACTGATACATTTTTATCAGATTTATAGGTTCATAGGTAAGTACTAGGCTAGCTGTCCTTGTCCCTCTTTATGCTTGAATTAAACTAGCCCATTTGGTTTGAGATTGGCCTTACCCATTCCATGGTCAATAAGTATATGTTACTCCTAATGATAATAACTATGATCATACCATATATATAATTTGGGGGGACCCATGCATGGGATAAAGCATTTAGGTGCTGCCTTTGTCCGATAGTAGTACAGGGGGTAGTCCTGGGGTAAATATTCTGTTTCCCATTCTTAGATGCAAGTTGTGCTTAAATATGGATACAGATGAGCTTCACCTGTCTCTCCAAACCATTCTGTTGATGTTGCAGAAGAGGTTTAGATCCCTAGACTGAGTATTTCTGATGCTATTTGACTTGTTCAATAAATCCATTACTACTGGGTCAGCAGATGCTGTTTTTGCCAGACACAGGTCACCTTTTAGCAGTCTGTAGAATACCAATATGGTGACAGGGCTTTGAGTCAGTCCATGTAGGGTATGTTGTTTAGGCCTTGCATCCCTTTAATAAGGAATCTTTGTGAGTATTCCAGTTGTTGCATGTTTCTAGCCAGATATATACCAAAGGGGACAATATACTCAATGACTGGCCTAATGAGGGCTGAGTAAAGAGGGACAATGACATCCCTAGATCTACACACAATCCCTTTGTTTATAAGCTGTGCAATATAGAAGGACTTTCTTATGACAATGAATACATGTTGGTCAAAAGTTAGGTCACTGTCCACATAAGTTCCCAAATACTGAACAAGTGGGTCAACTCTTAGAAGTGTATTGTCAGTGTGGTAGTTTCCTGGGGTAGATGACTTCCCAAAGGATAAAATACTGCATTTTTTGGCATTTAGTTTCGGTCCATGATTTTGGCACCAGTTATTTATTTGGTACAAACCTTCCTGCAGGATGGATAAGTCATTTGGGGATTCAATGACTGCTCCTAGCTTTCAGTCATCTGCAAACCTAGTCAACCAGAGCCCTTTGGTATTGGCTTTTACTTCAAAAAAGTAGATGCCAAACAGGAGAGGTTCCATTACAGAATGCGGACACTGTTGACTGGTCTCTTTATGGAGGTAACTTCCCTTATTTTGATTTCCTTCATCCTTATCTTTGAGCCAGTTGGCACTCCAGTGGACGACATAGGGGTTTATTCCCAGTTTATTTAGCTTTTCTAGTATGCCTGAGTGGGGAATTGTGTCAAAAGCTTTGCCAGGCTGAGGTACGCATTGTGTATTGTTTTGCCTTCATCCATTGCTTGGTGACCTTTTAAAAAAGATCCATCAAGTTCAGTAAGCATGATCTGCCCTTGACGAATCCAAACTGTGACATGTCCAGTGTTTGGAGGTTCTCTATGTAATTATTGATTAGTTTCAGAAGTCTTTCCATGGCTTTGCATATGATGCTGGTCAACACTTATGGGTTTGCAATTGCCTGGGTCTGAGGAAGGTCCTCCCGTATGAAGAGGAATGATTGCAGCTGTTCTACATTCACTTGGTACAAAATCTGTATGAAGGCTGAGATGGAACAATGTTGTTAGGGGTGTGGGTTTATTGTGCTTCATGCTATTTAAGATGCAAGCAGGGATATTTTCAAGAACCATTGAGGCAGTATTTTTAACTTTTTATAGTACTCTTAGGACTTTGTTTTCTCTGATAGCTGGAAACAAGCCAGATTCAGGTATATCTTGATAAAAAGACAGAGGTGAAAGAGGGGTAAACGTAGAGGTAAATTTATCTAGGCTAGGAATAGATTTGGTGTAAGTATTATTTATTCTATAAGTAACACTGAAGTAGTGTATTTAGATATGTTACTCAAAGGAGAAAGAATTGTGGTACTTACTACATTTATGTTATTTCCTGTAGTCCTGCTTACGAAGTGTTTTAATCAGGCTGTTTAGATTCCATTTAAGGGACCTGGCAAGGAACTTCAACTGCACAAGGTGTTTTAATAAAGCTCCTGTTCATACTTTTATGTTGTGATTCTTTGGGTACATTGGATAAACTGCTCTTTGGTCAATGAACACAGAACAGGCTCAGGTTTGGTTGACAGCTCCTTTTGACACTGAATCTATATCAGTTGCTACTGTGACATTTGCTGGCCTCCAGGACAGCAATCAGCTTTCCTTTTGGGATTCTCTTCATTACTTTTCCTATCACCACTCTGAAGATAATAAACTCAACGATCCTCCTAATATATTTCCGCTCCCCTGTTTTACAATGGTCTCAAATAAATCAAGATCATGGACAAACCTCATCAGAATTAGGGACAAATCCAGAAATAATCAGGTACACCTTTTAATGTGTTAGTAATATTAGCCTGAGATGCTGACAGAATAAGACAATGTGAATGAATATACATTTTCTGGAGTAAAGGAAGTCTACACCTTGAATTATTGTCAATATTTACTGAAGCATGTAATTAACCACCTTTTTCCAAACGTAGCCAGTTTTACAAGGGATTGAAAAGGACAGAGCTAAAATTTGATTTAAAATCAGGGGTGGACAAGAGATAATTTTCACCATCCGACCAGGATGCAGCCTTCCTTCTATAGTAACAAATTTAAATTGCTAGCCCACGCAGTAAAACACGATGAAAATCGCGTAACTGAAAAGGTATTTTGAATCAGTGGAGCTTCCGTTCTCGGCCTGGTTATGAAAAAGCTGAACAGTAAGGTGCTGACATCTATTCCGTCTATTGTCAATGCCTTGATTTGTTAGGAAGGGATGCTCTTGGTGAGCATTCGACTGCCGGTTGTCGTGCATGACCATTACAGCACATTATAAATACATACAGTCTAGCATCATATACTTCGAAACTGCCATGTATGTCTGTATTAATCTGTTTTTGTAGGGGGAGAAGTCGGGCAGTCGCTGTTGTGGTTATTGACAGCTCCACGCCTTTCTGGTAAAGAGACCACCTAGTTCACATCCTCGCTGGCGTGTGAGGTGCTAGTATTTGTTTGACAGGTGTCTGTTTGCATATTTGTATTGGTATTGTTAAACATAATTCAGGCTCTTATGATGGATCTTCCCCAATACCGTACATTAAGGCGTAAAATGAATCGGTGCTTGACATTCTGCAATGGGTTGTCACAGCTGCACAGTATTTAAGAAGGCTGTCCCCCTACTGGTTACAGAATAACGAGCGGTATTAATATAAATCATTAATGTGTATTAAAACGTGTGTACCTAGCAAGAAGTCTGCGTATTTGCGTTACTGTGATACTCTGTTAATAAGCACTAATATTGTTTGTTGTCAGAACCAACATGGTTATTGTGGAGTCTTGAGATTTAAAATAATGAATAAAATACTGACTTTGATGTTGTAATTTTTTAGGGAGAAATCCTATCTAGATATATACAGCCATTTGGATCACAATGAGTGGAGGTGTCTATGGAGGAGGTGAGTGCACTGTTCATTCTCAGCTATTTTTGTAGAATATGTGTGTGTGCGTTTGTTGCTTGCCGACTGACAAGGAATGCCATCTATGCAGTGCCAAAGTGGGACTGTTTTTTTTTTTTAAAGCAATGAGAGATTTTGCAGAATAAAGC